>NC_033801.1:7129813-7155207 GCF_001876935.1 Asparagus officinalis | reverse complement strand
ACCTATCATTATTGATGATGATGAGCCATAATGATATGTTAGAGCTGAAACATTTGCACGAAGGTCTAATAAAAGTTGTAGGCAATCTGAGTGCCCATTCAGTGCTGCTAGATGGACAGATGTCACTCTGCCGTCAGCCATCTTGTTGATAAATTTGGAAAGTGCACTGAAATAGAGCAGAACAGTTTAATTTGTCAAATTCTTGTGTGCACCGTGCAGGCGAAGTGAAGATTCCATACTTGATTTCTGCAGAAGATTCAGATCCTCCATTTTTGTTACTGCCTCTACCTTTATCACCGGAAATTGAAAGAATGGAAGATGCATCTGGAGTGCTAGGGATGAAGTCAGCTGCCAATAGCCTAATACATCTGATATGTCCATTAGCTGCTGCAAAATGCAGCGCCGTCTTCTTCCCTAGGTATTCTGCCTTTGTTACCTATACTTATCAAAAATTCTACTCAGTAGTTCTTCTCTTTAAAATTTTATTGTATTTTAGGTGAAGGAATTTCATCTGCGATAATCCCCCTTCCTTCAGTTGGAAGTGTCTTGTATTCACTCGGTTCAAGTGTTGGAAATGAATGCGCACCGGACATGTTAGAGTGTAAAATTTTAACTCTCAACCTCTCCGCAACTTCGGAGTTTTGTTGTAACAGCAAGGCCCTTTCATATGGTATTAGAGCAATCTAGGTTCAACTCCAACCAGCCACAAGTTTAATACAATTTTGTTTTTGTTTTTGCTTTAATTTTGATACCACTGCATGAGTTCAGGTTCTACATAAGAAGTGGCTAAATGTATTTGGATTCATGAATTAAAAAGCTCAATATTTTTTTAGTGAATATCGTTACAAATAGTCAAATCTTTCGCCTTCATGGGCCTTTTCCACCCTATATTTGGTATTTGAATTTATGGTTCCATGAGCCTTTTATTGTTTGTATATTGCTTTAACAACCTAGTTTTTACTCCTCTCAAGCAAATCCAGCAATTTCTTTGTTGCTTGCATTCAGAGTGAGAGGTAAAGGACATAATTTTATCCATAACTTATTCTTTCACTTTCTTCAAAAGGCTAAATTACTAAATTTCTATCCAATTTCTAATAGAAATTCTCATAAGTCCAAACAATGAATCCAAATGCAATTTTCTCTCTCTAACTTCACATAAAAACATATCACTTAGATACCTTGTGTGCTTGAAAATATCTGAAGTTCATTGTAGCCTTTTAAAGTTGAACACTTCTTAGTCGAGGTTTTAAATTGAAAATCCATCTAAAATTGGAGATAGCACACATACTGAACATATTTCTCAGAGACAGGGGGGTGGGACCCACTGTGCCAGTGGGGCCCACCCCCTGTTTATGTGCGAGTTAGCTCGCGTACCCTTCTCGGTAATATAGCAATCTCGTAATCCAACAAGCAAGTAAAAGAAATCAATTTCATGACTCACATCAGCTCCAAAGATCAGAAGAACCTGAACAAGCTCCCAGTGCCCTTGATGACAAGCTTGCATCAACGCTGTCTTTAACCAGAAAATGGAACCAAAAAAAAAAAAAACCCAACCGAAGCCATTCAGTTAACTCAAAATAACCAACGAACAAAAAGAAACTAGCATATATACAAACCTGTCCATAAAAATTCCTTGAATTTACGTCTGCCCCATTCTCCAACAACAGCATCACCATCTGAAACAAGAACCAACAGTCAACACAAAAGCTTAAACTGCTTAATTAGTTTACCCTTTTTAAAATAAGCAAACCTCAGTGTGTCCTTTTGATGCAGCAAAGTGAAGCGGTGAGTTGAGAGCAGCAAAACTGGAGTAAGTAGCCAGACAACTTTTCTGTTCTAACAATAATTTTGCTTCCGCCAGGTCGCCGTCTCTGGCCGCAGATGCCAGCCTCTCTCCTGGAGCCGAGCAAAATATTGAGTTCCCCATGGATTCAGGTGCCTCAGGGTTTAGAGATAAAAGACTTCCAAATTTTGTCTATACGAAAACAAGCTCTCATATATTTCTCTCTTCATACGAGTTGGGAGTTAGCTACTGTTTTTTTTTGCTGATTCGGTCTCAGGCGGTGGGAAGACCGTGCACGATTGCAAACGGATAATTTAATACGATACTCAATTGATGATGTGTGTAGTTCTATTTTTGGTTATTGGTTAATATTTTTTTTAAGACAAGATAATCTCTTAAGTGAGAATTCAAGTGCCTGATTTCATTTGGGTGGGGTCGTTCAGATCCCACAGGCATTAGATTCGTAACCAGATCGATTACAATCTGATAGCCGTTTCCGTGAAGCAGACCAATAATTTGTTTTTTGGGAAAAATATCTATAGCCCCCTGTATTTTTCAGAATTCTTTTCTTCTTCACCTTTTCTCGGGTTTCTTTTAAGTCTCTGGAATGAGGGATTCACTATCTAAGCCTTTTCACACGACTTAGTTCATTGGTTTTTATTTTCTATAGTTAATGTCAAAAAGTTTCGTAACTGTTGTGCGCGGAAGCCTATTGTTGTGCTTCGAGGAACCAAACACAAACGTCAAGAGAGAAAGCCAAACAATGTAAAATAACGGCACAAACACAATGTAAAATTACGTGGTTCGGCAAGTTGCCTACGTCCACGGGGTAAGAAGGGGATGAGGTATTCACTAATAAAGAAGAAGAGTACAAACTGAGATTACAAATCACTCATACTCACTAATTAATCTCACCAACAAAGCTCTTAATCTCTCATACAAAACTCTAACCAATAGCTCCAGAAAATACCTCTTTTCTGTGCTCCAAATATCCTCACAACAGCTCCCTAAGAAACCATAAAACGTGGTTGCTATTTATATCAAACAGCAATCCCAAACAGAATAGGAAACCGCAATCAGGCCCAACCTCGACTGGCGGTCGACCGTCGAAATCGTCGCGGTCGACCGGACAGAACGACAGAAACCAAAAAAATGCATTACAGGGTCCGCGGTCGACTGCACTTGAGGCCGCGATCGACCGGTTAGAAAACCGAAAAACACCATGTAGTCGTGCATGTTTGCGGTCGACCGCGCCAAAGCTCGCGGTCGACCGACAAGCTCCCAAATGCCTGTCTATATCAAATTTCATGATCTTCTCCAATGTTTTCATCGTTTTTTACAGTAACATGAAGTTAGACTGAAAATCTTAGTAGAAGATTTTTTGAAGGGTATAAGGGGTTAAAGTTTGAATCATCAAGGCCCCGTTTGACAAAGGGTTAATGAAGAGGGGTTAAAGAGAATGATTAATGTACTTAGCCCATTTGATAATCCGAATGACTAAATTATTAACCCGTTAAATAAGTTTTATTTTAGCCCTTATGATCAGTTTTAGTGTTTGGGAATAATAATGATTTTGACTATTTTCTTTATAATTAGAAGGGTTAACTCTTATTCCATCTAAATAGGAGTATTAGTAAACCCCTCATTTTGAGGGGTTAACTCATTTTAACCCCTCTAGAGGGGTTAACTTAACACTTCTATATTTTTTATGTTTGGCAAATTATGAAGGGTTAACTCACTTTAACCCTTATATAGATTTGTTGTGTTTGGCAGATTAAGAAGGGGTTAAGTCTCCTTAACCCCTCACTTAACCCTTTGCCAAACGGTACCCAATGGTCTAAAACAAATGGAGTAAACACGTGGGAGGCGAGAACTATTACTAAAAAATCCTAGGAACATAAAGATAATTTTGCCTTTTTTTTTTGCCGGACTGACATTTAGTTAAGAATTTAGGACAGATAATAACATATGATCATAGAAAACTCTGGTACAGCTACTCCATTTATTTAAACTTACAGAATACATACAAGGATTGCATCAGAAACTCTATAATCAAAGCCGAAAATGGGGCGATTTTGAGTAAATTAATTAGACCCCAGCAATTGCCTATACCTGAGAAAATTCTAGATCACTGTGTCATGCAGAACTTTGTCACAAATATCGGGGCAAAGATAGCAACTGAAGAAGCTAATTTCATCCCCTTCTTTTATAAGATATATGCGAAGGTGTTGTTTGATAGAAACAGGCGACAAAACTTGCCTGCCCACCTGTGATGTAGATGACCAAAACAAGTAACAGTATAAAAATGACAACTACACGTGTTCGGTGGCCTGTTGCCATCAAAGGATTTAGATTGTTCGCGAGCCTGTTATGGGTCCATTATAAGATAATACTCACATGAGATTCACATAAATTAAGATTCTATTTAGAAGAAAATTTAGAGGATCTAGTTATAATAAGAATAGGTTTGGAGGATCTAAAAATAAAAATTTTTTATAAAGATGAGAAGCTTGTAATTTTTTTGGTGCTACAGTAAATCCTGAATAGTAATCCGAGAGAAGAAAAGAGGGGAGAGAGAGAAAGAGAGAGAAGTTCAGATTCCTGATAGCTCAGTTGTCCAATTGCAGTGATTCAAAAGTCGTTGTCTTCAAAACGACGACGTCGTTGAGGGTACAGTGTTGGTTTCTTCTTGGGTGTTGGAGATTTTTGGTGAGACGGATTTTAGGGTTTTGGTGCCCTAAAGGTAATACTGTATCTTTTTCTTGTGATTTAATCCTCAGGTTCAGGTGGAACTTGGAGGTATTGTACTCTTGATTCATAGTGAAATATTTCTCTCTGGATTGCTCCGTGGACGTATGCACGATTTGCCGAACAACGTTAAATCTTGGTGTTTGCTTGCTTGTGCTATTTTCATTGGTGCTGTTATTCGTTTAATGTTTAATTTCGCAGATTAATCTCCATAAAATCCCTAACAAGTGGTATCAGAGCCAGGTTCGAGGCGTACTTTGGGATGGAAAAAATGGAGAGTTTTGGCACAATAATAAAATTAGATGGTTCTGATTGGCAAGTATGAAAGTCCAAGATAGAAAATATCCTGTATTGTAAAGATTTACATGACCCTATTAAGGGAGATGAAGCCAAACCAGAAAAGATGAATAATAAAGAATGGAAGAAATAACACAAGAAAGCGATCGGTTATATTCGGATGTGGATCGACGTTAGTATGTTTCATCATGTATTGGGTGAGACTAATGTTAAGTCGCTTTAGAAGAAGCTTGAGAATCTCTACGAGCAGAAGACCGTGGGAAACAATGCATTTATTATGAGGCGGTTGGTGAACTTAAAATTCCAAGAAGGAAGCAACATAGCAGAGTACTTGAATGAGTTCAAGAGTTTAATTAATCAGTTGGCTATCATGAAGATGACTATCGATGATGAGCTACAGGCTTTATTACTATTGGGTTCTTTGCCAGAAAGTTGGGAGACACTGGTTGTGACAGTCAGCAACGCAGCTCCAGATGGTGTGTTATTGATGAGTATGGTTACTAGTAGTTTATTCAATGAGTAGACTTAGAGGAAGTCTACCAGCACAGATAACTCACAGGCACTTGTCATGAAGAACAGTGGTAGGAGCAGGTACATGGACCAGTCCAGAGGTCGTGGCACATCCAAGGGCAGATCAAAGTCTAAAGGGAGAGGTTTTTATTGTGTGAAGCCAGGTCATATCAAGAATAATTGTTGGGCATTGAAAGAGCAAGCTAGGAACAAAGATGAAAATAAAGATGAGAAGAAGAAAGTTGATAGTGACACTACAACTACTTTGTCTGAGACCGATATTATTCTCATTTACAGAAAAAAGACTGTATGCATGTTACAAGTTAGAATTCTGAGTGGATAGTGGATACAGGAGCTACATATCATGCTACCTCCAATCGAGATATTTTCACATCGTATAAAGCATGTGACTTTAGCAATGTGAATATGGGCAATACCAGCTACTCGAATATTGTGGGACTTAGTGATATACGCTTGCAGACAGATACCGGATACACGTTGATCTTAAAGAATGTGTGGCACATTCTTAATTTGCGGCTCAACTTGATTTCGGGTCTTACTTTGGACCGAATAAGATATGAAATTCAATTTAGTGGAGGAAAATGTAAATCACCAAAGGCTCTCTTGTGGTGGCTAGAGGAAGTATATGTTGTAAGACTTAAGCAAAGGCTTCATATGGTTCTTTGAGAGTGGCTCAAGACGGCGACACTCTCAGTTTGTGGCATAGGAGACTCGGGCACATGAGCAAGAAGGGGTTGCAGATATTGCCAAAGAAATCTCTCATTCTCTTTATTAAAGGTTCATCACTCACCCCTTGTGATTATTGTTTGTTTGGCAAACAACATAGAGTTTCTTTTAGTAAGTTTTCTAAAAGAAAAGATAATATCCTGAATTTAATTTATTCTGATGTTTGTTGTCTTATTGAGGTAGAGTTCTTTGGTGGCAATAAGTATTTTGTCATATTTATTGATGATGCATCACAGAGGATGTGAGTCTTCTTATTGAGGACAAAAGACCAGGTGTTTTTAGTCATCCAGCAGTTTCATGCCATGGTGGAGAGGCAGACATGAAATAAGTTAAAGTATTTGCGCACTGATAATGGAGAAGAGTACACTTCCATTGAGTTTAGAGATTATTGCTCCAAGCATGATATTCGGCATCAGAAGACAGAGCCCGGCAAATCGCGGCATAATGGAGTTGTAGAGAGGTACAACATGATCATTGTGGAGAAAGTCAGATGCATGTTGAAGATGGCGAAGTTACCTAAGAACTTCTAGGCTGAAGCTATTCGCATTGCATGCTACATAATCAACAGGTCTCCTTTAGTTCCTTTGGGTTTTGATATTCCAGAGAGAGTTTGGTCCGGAAAAGATATTTTTTATTCTCATCTGAAGGTGTTTGGTTGCAAGTCATTTACACACATTCCGAAGGAGAAGAGATAGAAGCTTGATGATAGAGCGGTTTCTTGCATCTTCCTTGGTTATGGAGAAGATATGTTCGGTTACAAACTATGGGATCCAGAAAAGAGGTTCCTTGCATCTTCCTTGGTTATGGAAAAGATGAGTTTGACTACAAAGTACGGGATCTAGAAAAGAGATGAATTATCAGACGAGCGGATATGATTTTTCAGGAGGATCAGACTATTGCAGATCTCGGGAGAGCAAAGCAGTTAGAGAGTGTTGCTAGTGAGATTCCATATATGACACATGTTTCGTCTCTAGTGCAGTTGCATTCTACAGATATAAAGCAAGTGTGATGATGGTGTTGATGATGACGGTCAAACACCATAGCAGGGAGACAGTGTCAAGATCACGAGTAGGAGGCTCCTCAGCAGGGGGAGCATCTTCAGCAGCAAGAGTTTGCAGAGCCACAAGTTAGGAGATCAGCTAGAGAGCATCGACCATCCACGAGATATCATCTTTCATAGTATTCTTTGTTGGCAGAAGAAGGGGAGCCAGAAAGCTTTTAATAGGCACATACTCATAAAGACAAGGACAGATAATTCCAGGCTATGAAGGAAGAGATGAAGCCTCTTGAGAAGAACGATACTTATGAGTTGGTGGATTTGTCGAATGACAGAAAAGTTTTGAAGAACAAGTGGGTGTTCAAGTTAAAGAATGATGGCTACAAAGAGATTCAGAAATACAAAGCCAGATTAGTGGTGAAAGGCTTTGGTCAGAAAAAAGGACATTGATTTTGATGAGATTTTTTCACCAGTTGTGAAGATGACGTCCATTAGAGTTATCTTGGGGTTAGCAACTAGTTTAGACCTCGAGATTGAGCAGCTTGATATGAAGACTATGTTCCTTCATGATGATTTGGAGGAGGAGATCTACATGGAGCAGCCGGAGGGTTTTAAAGTGAAAGGAAAAGAACACATGGTTTGCAGGTTGAAGAAGAGCCTCTATGGTTTGAAGTGGGCACCCAGACATTGGTACAAACAAATTTAATTCTTTCATGTTGAATCATGACTACCAGAGGGCAGTTGCAGATTCGTGTGAATATTTCAGGAGAATTTCAGATTCTAACTTCATTATCCTTTTGCTTTATGTAGACAATATGTTGATTGTTGGTTAGGATAATCAGATAATCGGTGGGCTGAAGAAGAGATTATTTAAATTTTTTACATGAAGGATTTGGGCTTGACACAGCGGATTCTTAGTATGGATATTGCTCGTGACAGGAAAGCCAGGAAGTTGTGGTTATCACGGGAGAAATATGTTGAACGACTACTTGATAAATTCAACATAAAAGATGCCAAGTCAGTCAGTACTCCTCATGCAGGTTATTTGAAGCTTAGCAAAAAGTTTTGCCCGACTACAGATGAGGAAAAGAGTGAGATGGAGAATATTTCTTACTCTTCAGCTGTAGAGAGTTTGATGTATGCCATGATTTGCACTCGGGCTGATATAGCTCATGCGGTTAGCGTTGTGAGCTTGTTTCTTTCTAATCCGGGGAAAATTCTTTGGGAAGGTGTAAAGTGGATCTTAAAATATTTGAAAGACAGTTCCAGATTGTGTTTGAGTTTAGGGGGTTCAAATGTAGTTTTATATGGTTTTACAGATGCGGATATGGCAGGTGATCTCGATCACAGGAAGTTTACCTCAGATTGGTTGTTCACTTTTGCATGGGAAGCAGTATCTTGGCAGTCCATGTTGCAAAAGTGTGTTGCTTTATATACAACAGAGGCGGAATATATTGTAGCTGCAGAAGCCGATAAGGAGATTATTTGGTAGAGAAGATTTCTGCAGGAGTTAAGCTTGTAGCAGGACAATTATCAAATTTATTCCTCTATACAAATAGGAGAACCAAAGATTCACTATTCATGCTAATGTTGCAAAAGTGTGTTGCTTTATATACAACAGAGGCGGAATATATTGTAGCTGCAGAAGCCGATAAGGAGATTATTTGGTAGAGAAGATTTCTGCAGGAGTTAAGCTTGTAGCAGGACAATTATCAAATTTATTCCTCTATACAAATAGGAGAACCAAAGATTCACTATTCATGCTACAGTACCATTTACCGTATCGTTATTACCGTGGCAATAAGGGGACGGGATACTGTAGCAAATTTTTTGAAAAAATTATACTTTTTTAAAAAAAATCACTATAATAGAGCGGGATACTGTATCAATTCAAAAAAAAATTTATAGCATTTAAAATCAGAATTACTGTAGCGGGAAAAAAAGGTATGTCGTGCTTTGCACGGTGTTCACACTAGTCTTCATTAATAGTCAAAGTGATCTTGATTTAAGGAAGAATTTACATTCCACTCCAAGACGAAACACATTGATGTGAGATATCATTGGCTTAGAGAAGCCGTTGAGAAATAGGAGCTAAAGCTACAGAATATTCACACAGATAAAAATCTAGCAGATTTTTTAACGAATACCGTTTCCAGATAGAAGACCGGGTTGTGTCGACGATTGATCATCATGAACTTTCGTTGAAGAGTTACAGATTAGTATAATACCCCCTCATTGGGCTGGAGGGGGAGATTGTTGTGGGTCCAGCCAAGATAAGGCCCACATGAGATCAACATGAATTAAAATTCTATTTAGAAGATGATTTGAAGAATCTAGTTGTAATAGGAATAGGTTTGAAGGACCTGAAAATTAAATTCCTTTATAAAGAAATTCTATTCATGAGAAACATGTAATTTTTTTGGTGCTACAGTAAACCTTGAATATTAACCCGAGAGAAGAAAAGTGGGGGGAGAGAGAAAAGTTCAGATTCCGTATAGCTCGGTCGTCCGATTGCAGTAATTCAAAATCCATTGTCTTCAGAACGACGGCGCCATTGAGGGTACAGTGTTGGTTTCTCCGCGGGTGTTGGAGATTTTTGGTGAGACTGGTTTTAGGGTTTTGGTGCCCTAGAGGTATTATTGTGTCTTTCTCTTGTGATTTAATCCTTTAGTTCTGGTGGAACTTGGAGGGATTGTACTCTTGATTCATAGTGAAATATTTTTCTCTGGATTGCCTCGTGAACGTAGGCACGATTTGCCAAACTACGTTAAACCTAGGTGTTTGCTTGATTGTGGTATTTTCATTGGTGCCGTTATTCGTTTAGTGTTTAATTCCGCAGATTAATCTCCATAAATTCCCTAACAAAGCCATCATCACTTATTCTCTCAGATTGGATTTCTCGAATCAGTGACTCGGACCTACCTCAGGAGTCAGGATTCCTTCAAAAGAGGGATTTTTGGAAAATTACGATCCAATTCAATCAACAATCTGTGTCGATAGTCAAGTTTCAATCTTGGCGGGAGCAAGGAAGACGTAGAAGCATAGAATTCTTAAGAAAGAAATATACCTATTAAACCTTTGCTCTTATGAGTTTCAAGGAACTTTCAGTCTTAGACATGATCCATACCAACAAAGAAACTGCACCAAAAAATTTTAACTATCAGAAATAACAGCTAAAGTTACACTAATCCATATCTGATAGTTGGTACAAGATTTTCAAAAAGGAATTGTTCAGCTCGTCTTACGGAATCCACTCGGAGGTTCACCCAAAATTAAACATTTTCCGTTATGAAGTTATCATCACCAATCGCTTTTGGGCTCCATGCTGAGGATAAAAGATCGCAGAATATGAGGCATCCGTAATGAAGTGTAGACGTTAGAATTGAAAGAAACATTCTGTCATTCTCTGACTTTTACTTCTTCATGTGTGCAGGAACAAGACGCTGAATTAGTTCTGGAGAAGCTCCACTAAGCTCTGTAGGGGAGTTAACCTTCAGGGAAATCCAGAAAGTTTAAAATGCAAATAAATAATTACCTTGGGGTGTAAAATCAAATAGAGGAGGAAGGGGTTCTCCATTTGGAAGGCGAGCATTTGGATTTCTCAACTCATCAAAGAACGGATGTGCACAGGCTTCTAGCTGCAGCGGTTGACAAAAAAGAGGAGAAACAATGTCAAAAATATTTAACAACTGACGAAAAATTAAGAAAATTTTCAGACAACGTAATCTGATGAATCTGAATTATAATATGCAGTTTTTTTATTTTCATGAAAGAACTGAAGAAATTAATTACTTACAGCAGTGCAACGAAGATTTGGTGAATATTGGAGCAACTTTGACAGGAAATCGACAGACTCAGCGGGCATTCTTTTTGGGAAAATCTGCATGTCTATATTTGTATAAGCATCAAAACAAAACTTGCATCTAGCAGTTAATAGTGAGGGATAACAATGACCTGATGCCAGGGACGAGCTTTGATCTGAGGAAATTTGAAATCTGTATAGTTTGGGTTCATGCACTCGATTTCTTCCCTTGTCGGTGTGCCTATAACCTGATAAAAACCATTCACTCAAGAGCTTGTTTAATGTTGAAAGATAAAATGATATAGAGCTGCATAAGAGGCAGATAATAACTATCTGACCTTAATAATTTCCACAAGCTGATCAACGCCGCTCTCTCCAGGAAATAAAGGCTGCAAAGGATTCATTTCGTTAACACCGATATACAAAAGCATGGTCGCATAAAGTAGCCGAGACATAATAACTGACATAACGTAATGCGTCAATTCTATTATTAGCTTAACTGATGACAGATAAATACCTGCCCTAAGATGAGTTCAGCTAAGACACAACCAGCAGACCACATATCAATTGCTGTAGTATATTCCGTAGCTCCAAAGATGAGTTCAGGAGCTCTATAATACCGAGAACATATATAGGAGATATTAGGTTCGCCTGGGACCTGAAATTAGAATAGCAAACATCAAATCTAATGACAGTAACATCCACCTCATAGTATGAACTAAATTTACTAGATTTATCACACACCAATTGCTTTGCACTGCCAAAATCGCAAATCTTTAGTTGATGAGTATGGGGATTGACCTGCATAAAAAAAATCAGACTGTCAGCAATCCTTTGTCCGAAGTCTTTGATTATTAGGCGATAACTTCATACATAGGCAATTGTACTATAAAACAGGTCTATAGAGTTTCTAGGCTAAATCACTAGTAAATAACAAAAGATGATGACAGTAGAAGTATGCTGGAGTACTTTGCGTGAATCAAAATTGTGGTCACAAAGCATAATATGATGATAACTTATCAAGAAGTTTTTCATCTCGAACATTGTAACAGTTTGAATATATCTACACTACTACATAAAAAAAGGCAAATATGTTTGACAGCCTCCACGGAAAATTAACTCTCATCACCATTAAAAACTGATTATCAACGAAATATATCTGTGTTTTTGTCAATAATTCCTTTGTGGGCATCTGCATGACGTCGTAATTGACAACTGCTTTGTACATAACCATTTTAAGTATCAAGGTACGCGAAGTCAGATATAAAAGAACCTACTGAAAACCTATTGGAGTTGCTAAAGCACTAGATTTAAGAGAAAATGCAGAGCAGTGTCTTACCAAGAGATTTTGTGGCTTTATGTCACGATGGCACACATCTAAAACTCCATGTATGTAAGCAAGGCCCCTACATATCTAACCAAATCCAAAAAAGTTGTGAATTACAGAATTCAATTTGTAGAAATATTAAGTTTGCAAAATAAATATTTTTTTAGTTCGCAAAATATAGTGAACTAGTTCACCAGTTACCTGGTAAGCATAAAGGCGGATGTATATGAGAGGCATTTTCTGGTTCACCCGCAGATAATTTTTGGCCGCTCGGTGAACAGTCTCAGAGATATACTCTTGTACAAGATTCAGGTACAACTCATCTTTCTCCGTAGTTGAAAAGAAGTGATGCTTTAACTGAACCACATTAGGATGGTTAAACATCTGTAATATTTGAAGTTCCCTATTTTTGTATCTCTTGTCCTGAAGAACCTTCTTGATAGCGACTGTTTCCGAAGTTTCTAGACATTTAGCCTGCACAATTTCAATATCAAAAGAATATATGTCGAAATTGTAAAGGATTAAACTAACAAAATAAATGAGATGATATAACATAGCTTGTATGTACCTGAAAGACAACCCCAAATGAACCAGTGCCGACTACGCGTTCTGCCATATATGAAACTGTCTGACATCCAATTGCCATGAAAGGGACAGACAAGTAAATCGACTATTTACTCGGACTAACAAATACAGCGTTGTTTCATGAGTAAAACAATCAAAAAAAAAATTGAAACGATTAAACGAATTCAATCTGCGACTAATTGATAGTAAATTAAGGAAGTACTAATATTAAAGCTGAAATAGAAATTTGCTCCTTTCCTGGTTGTGTGATCGAAGAATGATCTTCATTCAGAAAGGACTAATTTAAAACTTTAGAAAAAAAATCAGGTTACCTTTTTCGGCTGTCCACCCCGACCACCAACCACTGTTTTTATTATTTGACCTGCGGTTTCTGTTCCATTTCCTCTCGTCGTAGTATTCTCCTTATCCTGCGCATGAACCACGACAGTCGGTTGCGAATATGTATACAAAAAGGATAGATATCAAAGAAATCACCTTATCATCTCTGAGTTTCATGTCGCTTATCTTCTTCTGAAGAAGCTGATCAGGATCTTGCCCTTTTCCACTGGATGTACCGTCGTCGTGATGTAAGTCTTTGGAAGTTGTATGCCGTACTAGAGACGCGCCTCGTTCTTTCAGAGGAGATTCAGTCGAAGCTTTCTCATTCACGTCTTGGTCAACTTTCATCCTCTTAATACCAGAATCTCCGTCCTGGTGATGACGTTTATGAAAGAGGAGAGGCGAAAAAAATTTAAAAAAAAAAGAATTTAGTTATGGAACTATCTAAAAAAAATTATACCGCTTTATATATACTAAAGGGTTAAACATTTCATATAGCTCGTTTGTTGAAAATGTGAGGTAAACATGTACTTGCTAAACATTTCATATAGCTCGTTTAAATGACAAAATGATTTAAATGTTACGTTCATAACTCATATAAATACCCATATATATCCACTAATATTGCATTAATTCTCCACCCAGAGAGGCACGGGTATCTGCTCTTGTACACGCGCATCTCTCAGCTTCGAAACTTCATGGTTCATTATGTTTTATTTTGTCTTTTTGTTTTTTTTTTTTCATACGTATTGCATATAATAAGAATACTTCAATGAGGTATGTTTGAAAATGGGTAATTGGTACGAAAGCATTCGCCAAATTTATCCTAAGATGACCATCATTCAAATTCTCAGTTACACGATTATACTACTTCCAAAAAAGAAAAAAAAAGCAATAACATTGAAATTTTCGATATAAAATGGAGTGAAGATCGAGCAGTGCTTACTATTTCGGGATTCAAGTTCCGACCCGAAGCAAAGCTCTTGAGCCTCCGTACTACGTTCATCTTGTCTCCTTTCTTTCTCTTCTCCAAAGAATTATCGGAGAAGAGAGAGAGAGAGAGAGAGAGATTGAAATGAGAAAGAGAAATAATGTTCTCTTTCTCTCTTCTCTCTTTCTTTTTTCTCTCCTCCTCTTTTTGTTGGTCAAAGTGAGCAATTTCTGAACCCCAATCAATTTCCAGATATGGGGTCCGTGCTCCGAGGACTGAGGAGGGAGTTTCAGCCGTTGGATTGGATGGGATTTTAGAAATTTGACGGAAGAGATAAAAGGAGATTCTGAGGTTGAGATTTGAATTTTCTATCTTTAAAACGAGAGCATGCGAAGAAAGCGGGTAGGGTCAATGATGGGAGGTGGTGCACGGATGAACTAAAATAGTGTTGTAATGTGTTTATTGATTATTTGTAGTACTTTTAAGTTAAGTTCACAGGTTCGGTTTCTTTAGGGAGCACTCCCACAAATTTAATTTCGTCAAATACCGGAGACCGTGCGTTGGTGGTGCCCCTTAGCTACGCCAGGGGTTCATACCCATGGTCCGAAGGATAGAGAGAGAGTTCCCTTAAAAGTGAATCTAGGTGGTTGATTGTAATAAAAAAACTGTTTAAAGAGTTTATGTACAAATTGAAACCAAATATGGTTTTTATAGAATGACTCTACTTTAAATATGGTTATGATAAACAAAGGTGGCAATGATACTTCCATTATTTTCCCTTTTCCTTCTTCTTCCCGATGCAACAGCATTAGTAGTGACAATAATAAGGCTAAATTGCAATTATATATTTATATGCCTTATCGTTTCACTCTTGTAACACTTAAATACCTAAAGTTACAAAACATTAAAAAAATACCCTGAGTTGGCAACCGCTTGAATTGGGCTGACAGTGTTAAAATAAACTCGATTTGAACAAAATGCCCCTCTTTGAATTTTGGGAGAGGGGCAAGTAAAGCAGTAAATTCTACAATAAATGAGGGCAAAAACTATGAAATTTTCTCATGTGACCAGCGCGTGAGAATGTTCTAGGGAATATTGTCATAGCTATTAACAGAAGGTAGTATGCACAATTATACCAACTCATAGTATGTTTTTACTACGCCTTATGACTTAGGGTATCTAAGTGCTACGAAAGTGAAACAATAACGTACACAAGTCACATTTAGCAGCAACAATAATAGAAGATAAAAAAGTCAACTTTACCAATGACTCGCTTAAGATAGACTTTTAATATTTCTTTTAAATTTCAACTTATTATGCTAATATTCATTAAAAATATATAAAAAAAGAAGGAACAGTCCCCGAGGCAAAAAAAAAATTCAGTACAATTTCAATTTAAAAGGGCCTGCAAATAACCAAAGAAATAACTCATAAAAATTAAATAAATAAAATATACAAACATAAAAATTAAAAAATTTAAACACCCAACCTTTCAAGCTAATGACGCGGGTTCGATTGTCGCTACCAGCTCTATATTTTTGGACAAATTTTGAAAATCGACCGTTTTTTTAAAGTTAATCGGCAAAATCGACCGTTGAAATTTTTTTTTAGCAAAATCGATCTTTTTTTGCACGGGACTGCTAGTCCCGTGCAGAAAAGGGTCGGTTTTGCAATTTTTCAAACTGCACGGGACTGCTAGTCCCGTGCAGTGCGGTTCTGCCCCCCACCCGACCCCAATCCACTTTCTCTCTCCTCCAACAATCCCCTCCTCCGTAAATCTCTTCCCATTCTCCAGACCCACCAACATTTTCCCCTCTTCTCCTCTTCCTCCTCCTCCTCCTCTATCACACCATCATCATCCATCAATGGAGACGATGCCAGCACTGCCGCTAACTCAGCTGCCGCCGTTCCAATTCTACAAGAGGACAGCGAGCGGCCCATTGTTAGTTCCAGGCATACTGACGCCTATGCCGCCATTGAGCTCGCTTTGGATTCTGTTGTCAAGATCTTTACCGTCTCCAGCAGCCCTAACTACTTCCTCCCTTGGCAGAACAAATCTCAGAGGGACAGCATGGGTTCTGGTATTTCCAATTAATTCCATTCAAAATCTTAGCTTGCTATCCGAGTTTTGTTTATTGGAATGGGTTTTAGTAAATTTGATAGAGACCCACATGTCTCCATTGATGGATGATGATGGTGTGATAGAGGAGGAGGAGGAGAAGAAGAGGGGAAAATGTTGGTGGGTCTGGAGAATGGGAAGAGATTTACGGAGGAGGGGATTGTTGGAGGAGAGAGAAAGTGGATTGGGATCGGGTGGGGGGCAGAACCGCACTGCACGGGACTAGCAGTCCCGTGCAGTTTGAAAAATTACAAAACCGACCCTTTTCTGCACGGGACTAGCAGTCCCGTGCAGAAAATAGTTGATTTTGCTAAAAAAAAATTAACGGTCGATTTTGCCGATTAACTTTGAAAAACGGTCGATTTTCAAAATTTGTACTATATTTTTCTCCCTACACATAATATCGACCCATACGGGCACGCACAAAACACTCGTGATAATAGAAGATATAAATTAAAAAAAAAATTAAGTTTGCAATCACTCACGCGCAAGTAATTACCCGGATTCCTCCTCACCGTTTTCTTCCCCCTGTTCCCCTCCCTCCCCGCCGATCCCAAAACCCACAAAAAAAAAAAAAAACCGCAACCCCGAATACCCTAACCCCTAGAAAAAGCCAATGGCTCCTCCTCCTCCTCCTCCCGCCTCCTCCTCCGCCGCTCTCTCAGTCCACCTTCCATCCCCCAAGAAGATCCAGCGGCGTCCGGCGACCCACCCTCTCGACCTCAATCATGGAAAGCCGAGAAGAAACCCGCGTCGCCCCTCAAACCTCCAAGCACTCTAATCCTCTCGCCACCCCCAACTCTCCCTCACCCTCTCCACCCTCGAATCCCTCCCGCGCCACTCGCGCCCTCGCCGCCGGCTCCTCTCCTCCGCACCCAACGCCGTTCCCGTCTTCGACGCACCCCGCCTCCGCCAGCTCTGGCCCGCCTCCACGGCCCCGCCGCCTCTCCAAATCCAGACGAGAAGTCCGACGGCCATTCAAGTCCAACCTCGCCGGATCCCGTCCTGCAGGCTCAAGAAGCTGCTCTCTTCTCGCCACCCCGACGGGCGACCGCCTCCGCTCGAGCACATCCGCGTCGCCCGGCGCGACCTCAGCCTTGCCCGACGACTTCGAGCACTCGGTCATCCTAGCCCCAGCCCTCCGGCCTTTTCCGAGCTGGTCGCCTCGGCCACCGGAGGACGATCCCGATGGGCCAAATTCTGTGGAGGCGGCGCGCGAACCCCGGGCGACCGACCCCGTCTCGGCCATTGAGAAGGCAGGGGAGGGCGAGTACAGGACGGGGGCTCGGATGCGGAGGACGCGAGTTCTCGTTCCTGGTTAATTTCCCGCCGGGTGTTTAAGATTGGGAAGTATATCGGATCGCGGTGTGGAAGTGCAGAGACTGCCGTACTGGTCGCCCTTACGAGGATGTGTCGGGTACGACCTGAGTCCGAGATTCTTTCTCTGATGGTGGAGAAGAGGACTACGTTGGAGAGGATCGCGCATTTCAGGCAGGCCATGGGGCTGCCCAACAAGCTGAAGGAGTTCCTGCTGCAGCATCAGGGGATATTTTACGTGTCGACGAGGGGGAATCAGGGGAAGCTGCACACTGTGTTTCTGAGGGAGGCGTATAGGAAAGGGGAGATGGTGGAGCCGAATGAGATTTATTTGGCGAGGAGGAAGTTGGGGGAGTTGCTGTTGATGAGCCCTAAGAAGGCTAATGTTGATAGGATGCTTACTAGCATGGGGAGGGGGAGGGGAGATTATGAAAGGGATGAGGGGGGGAGTGATAATGACTCAGGGGTTGAGTCTCAGACCATGGAGTGAGTAAGAATTTTGATCATTGTGAGCAGAGAGGGCATTTTTGAGCTGAAATTTCTGATGGTGATGCAAAAGACTCTAAATTTTGTTGTGAAAGTGTAATTTTGGTAGTCGAGGAAGAGTGAGTTACGGCTAAATTCAGATGGGTTTTCAGCAAAGCATTGAAAGTGGTCGCTTTGTTCGTTGAGAGATATCGTTGTGTGTATGATTTCAGCAATTTAAGAAACGAACCGAGGAGCTAATTTGTGAACCCATGAGGGGGTAGTGGTTCTGATTCAGGTGTAGAGAGCCCGTTCATGGAGTGAGTTTAGGATTGGTTATTGTGGGTTCTGTTTCCATAACGGTTTCAGAGAGAACGCAGTAATCTTCGCAATTGAGAACGAGTGAGTTATCACCAAATTCAGATCGAGTTTTGCTTGTTATAACATCTCACTAGAGTAAGGTTTTTGGCGGGCATTGATAGCGTCGATCATTGGAGAGAACAAGTACATGTGTGATACTGTGATGACAATACTAAGAAATAAGCAACAAGTTTTGGTGCAGGTATGCAGAATAAATGTGGGTTGTTGTTCCTTTAGCCACATTATGGCATGGATGTGCAGGCCATGAGAAATTTCTGCGATACGCATTTGGTTTGAGGTTTGGAGATGATAGGAAGGGAATTGGAAGAAGGTCATACCCGTGCGTAGTTGAGCTCCAGTACAACCAACCAATTTATATCTGTTACTTGACTGCACCACGATTCAGTAGAGGTGTGAGCTCCTCTTGTTTATCTCTATATCATTTTTCAATTTTTTTCGCAATGGCTGTTTTAAACGCATTTGTGATTTCTTCGGTGTTATCAGACAGCATATCTGGATTTGTAGTCACTGGTAATGCCAACCCCTGCTTTCCATGTTTTACTAGTGTTTTAGATTCTCAATGGACTCTGCACTCGTCTGGAGTAGTGTCTGGACTGAGATTTAATATGTGTTAGCTTTGGTAGCTAAAATGATGTTTGGTAGAATTGGCAGGTTCTTAGCTTCATGGGATTTTTTTTTTTTTTAACTTGATTCTAGTGTGGCTTGGCTTGTTTACCAGGTTGTGTAGTCTCTTAATACTGTAGACTCAGCCTTGAGCCTTTGAACCCTGGCTTCAAGATGGATCTTTGTTAAAAACAAAGAGATCTAATTTCTATTTGGGGGTTTTATCATAGAAACCACTATAAGAAAACCACAGTCAAAGTTCAGTTTATAGGAACCACCTTTAAAGGACGCTGATCTATTTTTTGAAGAAACATTAATGAAAATTCTCAAAATCATATCATATCATATCATATCATACTCCCTTTAAAAGCACGAGATCGGAAAAATATTTTGGTAGACAAAAATACCCTTGTAATTCAAATATTATGATCTATTAAGTAAGAGTAAGTTGATAAATTGATGAATTCTTATTGAATATACGTAGTATGAAGATAATGATACATTTTAAATTAAAATGTAAATCTAAATAAAATTATTAAATGTCAAATTTACAAATGTCTACACAATAAATGGCATATATGCAAAAACCAAATAAATTAATGAGACAAATAATGTCTATCCCAAAGGTCGAACCCAGGAACAACGTAGACCTATAAATGTACATAATGCGGATGAGATATTTACAAAATCTACCAAACAAATTAAAGAGACAAAAATCATTCTCAAAATTATAAAAAAGAAAAATTAAAAAAATAAAAATCATACTCCCTTTAAAATCACGAGTTCAGACAAAACTTTTCATAGTCAAAATTATCATGTACTACTTTAAATATTTAATTTAAATTATAATCTATCCTAATCATACTTATATCCTATCCTAATATCTCATGAACTATCTATACCTCAACAATTTAAATAAGATTAATAAAATATATGAAACAGTTCTGTAGTATCAATTTATTACATGAAGTATTACAAAAAAAAGCAAAAAGTTTTAAAATTAAACAAAATACTCTCAAAAGTTTAAAATTACACAAAATAAAAAGCTAAAAATTTAGAACTTTGCAAAGAAAAGAGTAATTGTGTGATATTCTTTCATTAAGATATATAAATATAACTTATAATTTAAGGTTTACTATCCCTTTTCAGAATCTGAAAATAGTTAAGTTGATATTGGTAAAAAAATAGTAATAATAACAAATTAAAATATCCAGTTAAAGAATAAAATTTAAAATATATATATATATATATGATAGATTAAAACTTAATGTTATTGTATAAAATAAAGTAATTGCATATAATTTTATCAATATGTTAGAGCAGCAAAAATACATAAGTATCATTAATTGATAGAAGACTAAATCGTAAAAAACTGATAAAAGACTATAATATTATAGGTTAACATTAATTGGTTATAATTTATAAATATTGATATCTAATGGTAATAATATTTATAGGGTAAAAAATTATAAAGATTTATGTATGGAGAAATATTAGAAAATTTAGAGATATCCTTCAAAAGAATTAAGTGGTTTTCATTTCAAATGGAATTCGGAACGTCCATGAATCACTTCAATTAACACTAACATAAGTTATATTTATCAAAGAAACACCGACTAAGTACCCCCTGAAGAATATAGTGAACACTTTGTTCCAATCAAAGAAACATTCTTCATGGAAGATAAAGAAAAATTACTATGTCATGACTCTGTGTAAGCAAAAAAATATAAAATCACCATTTTTCTTTTTGTTATATGGTATCACGACCTTGCGTGTGACTTTATTTAGGGGTATGACTATTAGCGAAGGATCAATTCTTAAAGACGCGATCAAAGATAATGATGTAATAGTACTATTAGAATTCAAGATCTCTAAATATGAAGGTAGTATATTTCATTACTAAAATTCTTATTAAAAGTCCACTAAATATAAAATTCACCATATAACTATCTCAAATTTATAGAGAATAAATGTATGTCATCGTAAATTGCGTCAATAATATATATCAATCCAAAGATACAACGTACTGAAGAAATAATAGAATAGTAAGTAAACCAAGCAAACATCCATATAACACCGTAAAAAAAATTAAACTAATATGCAACACTCTTTTAGAGTAAGTTGCCAAGACAAAATCATCTCTATTAAAGCTCTTTATAAATGCAGCATAAATTCAAATTACTAATATATACAACCATTATAACATTCGAAAGAGGTATGATCTTAGAAAACCTACTCTAAAATTCATACAATTAAACCTAATAATAATTTACCAATATATAGACACACTATCGTACCTTTGAGGCAATGATAACTACCATTTATAATAGAGTTGATCATTGGTTCTATGTTTGCAAAGGCTGCAACAAGAAAATGGATAGAGATGTTAATAATAAGTGTCTAGATGATAAATGTTGTAGAATCGTCAATGTTGTAATACTAAGGTTAAGTGATATTCCTTCTTCATAAAATAAATATATAAAAATTAAATATTAATATTATGATCTAAAGCAAATTGACGATAAAAATGTTATGTATTTAGTTCAGATCCTCATGTAAAATGACACAGACAGAGCAAATGTAACATTATGACACAACAGAAATTCTTATTGGATGCACAACAGAATAATTCATTGCAGAGAAAAAAGAGGTAGCTTCTAACATTATTTAAGTAATAAATTAAAAGCACAAAAATTTCATATATATGAGATTAACATCTATTCTTATTAAAATAGGAAAAAAATCAAAGCTTGTATTGTCAGAAGTTTGTGTTGAACATAAGAAATATACTCAACTTCTTTGTGAATTTAGATGAGAAGACAAAAGATGAATGAGCCCAAGGAAAGATAACATGCTCCAGTCTCATATCACAATCAATGTAGACGATGAAGACACTACTCTAGAATTGCCTAGGAAAAAGATAAAGATGAAGAATGATTGATCTCGACTCAATAAAAAATAAAATAGAAGCAACAAAAGATAATGTTTTGTGAATTGTTATAGAATAGTTTTATTTTTTTAGTAAAATTAGGAATCTTTAGAATGGATTTTCATAAACTATTTTTAGTGCTTTCATATGCATATGTGGATGAAGTGTACTAGAGTTAGCATTAATTTTCAGTTTATGATTTTTTTTATTAACTATTTTGTGTTATTTTAGCCCACTTTAAAACAACCATCTTGGCTCGTTTGCTTTATTATTCATCTTCCTTTTATAATGTTATTTTTTTCAAGTGTTTTCACTTTCATAACACTATACTGCTCATGTCAAGTTCGGTTTCATGCCGATCCAAATGAAATGAAGATTTAAATTGGCTTTAAATTATATTTATCTCCTGATAATTCAACTGTCAACATAAAAATTTAAACTGTGTGTAGCCTATTCAAACAAATATCAAATAAATAAATAATCAAAGTGTAATCGAGGAACAAATTTTAGTAAGAAAATAAACCAAAATTACTTAATCAAAGTGAACAAAAATTATCAAAGAGCAACCGAGAAAAAAAAATTAGTAAGAAAATGAACCAAAAATACCTAATCACAGTATTTAACCGCGTGCATTGCACGTGCATAAAATCTAGTACCCTTAAAAAAAACACAAGTGTTAAGCACTAGGTTTGGTTAAGAAGGCATGTCGCGTGTAATTTTCAAAGGTATTTTTCAAAATTTAGTCAAATTTTCAACAGAAAATATGTCAAAAGTGGTTGATTGGAAGGGCAACCCCCTTTAGAGGTAGTTTTCATAGAGTTCTACTTTTATTATGGTTGGAGGAAAAGTAAGATGCGTAGGGATAGCAAAGATGGTGCTAGTAGTCAAACTGTTTTAAACCGATACTGCTGAAAAAAGATTTGATGAATGATTTATGAACAATGCTAAAGCTGTGCACCTCAACAACTAGTGTATGTGCAGCACACTACTAAGCTACTACCACCTAGCTTTGTTAGAAATTCTACTTAACATTACCTAAAANCGGGCTATATTATATTTTGAGCAGAATAGCAAAATATTACGGAAGCTAGACAATAGTTAATCCTCAACCCTCCAGATACAAAAGTAATTTTAGCATATTTTTTATCTGGATATTTTCATGTGAGGTGCCTACATAAGCTGATATATTTTCTTTGTTACGGTATTATTCTTAATCAAGTGGGGCGAACTTTTTTATTATTTCTACCTGCTATATTTTTGTCCAGAATATAGAACGATATAGATAGGAAATCTGAATTCATGAACTAATGGAGGCCCCGGCCCAGTCTGCGAAACGTCTAAATACCTACTTTTCCTCGGCCCAAGTTTTGAATGCTATCGTTGTGGGCCTAAGTTCACTTTGTCTGCGCAGCCCACGGCAATCCTCGGGCTCTCGAACGCTCCTTTGTATGTCGGTAGTCGGTTTACGGTTTCGAGAGCAACAGTTGTTGGAGGTTCAATTGTCAGATCAAACTTTTTCTGTTTTAAATAATTTCTCTATTCGCATTTCGCAGTCAATTCGTTTGAACGCGGACCTGACCTATAAAGCATAAACCATATAGCTCATGTGCATCTACATGATTTGTTATCTTATCCTACTGCAATTTTTTTTTTTCATTAAACTAGTATGCCACACATGCGCGTGCAAATGTGACGTTTTTAGCTTAAGAGATATTAATAAATAATATATTCTACATTATTGATGTTCAAATATGTGTTTACGATACAATATTTACTTATGGTATATTGATTCTTAATATACCACGTACGAAAGTTACAAAGGCCACTAAATAAAACATAATAATATTAAATGTCAACTATCTTATTGGAATAGAAAAAGTTGTTATCAGCTGTAAAATTACAAAGCTATAATAACAAGATGGAATCACAACCAATATAAAAATATTATTTGAATAGCTCTGAGAATTGTATAGGCTAATGCTTTAATCCAAATTAAAGAATCTCAATCAAGAGACAAATTAAGTTGGATTTCATATAAAAATTAAAAATTTTAGGCAATTCAATCAAATTTATCATATATAGGTTTGTGTATTCTGATTTACTTAACGAGGAGAAGATAAGTAATGATAAGGCACAACTTATGATCTATATTTAAAAGAAAAAAACACAACTTATGATAAGGCACCAAAAACTCTTTACAACATTGTGCAATGAGGAAAAATCTTTAAATAGCTTTGCATAAACTTCAAAAATAAAATAGCACATTCTTTCTAAGTATTAAAAGATCAATAAGAATCCTACCTAATCCATAATGTAAAAAAAACCATACACTAAAAACAATATTTGGCTCCCAAATCAAATATGTGCATACTCTTAAATATCAAGACTTCCAAATAGGGGTGCTAAACCGTATTTGTATCCAAGGAAATATCTGTAACCATACCCATTAAGGTACGAATATGATTAATACTCAAATCTATACCCGATAGGATATGGTTACGGATATGGTTTTGTAGTGAAATATCTGGATCTGTATCCGAAATATTCGAATACATATTAGTAATACTCTCCCGATAGTTTTAATTCTTAGATTATGGAGTTGTGGTTAGTTTTGATGATCAAGATGTCTAATCTAAGTTTTTCATTTATAATGAACATATTGACGAACTCTTTTGTATCACATGAACTATGTTTTTCTCAATACTATCTTGTTTTCTTATATCCGTTTTGTTTTTGCATGCAGGTCCGCTTATATATTTGCATGTATATCCGTAACCGTATCCTATCTTAGTAGATATGGATATGAATTTTTCTTAGTGAGGTATATCCATATCTGTATCCGTACCCGAGATGGTTAAATGGATATGGTTATGGTAAATATCATATCTGAGCCGTATCCGGACTGAATGCACCCCTACTTCAAAATAATAATCTTTCAATAATCTATTGTACTTCTCTTTTTCAAGGATTCATGAGACAAAATACAAATCAAGAGCTGTGAATTAAACACGGGACATAGTCTTCAACTCCATAAAAAATAAATCTTTAAGTTTGCAAACCATGTGACAAATATTATCCGACATATGCACGTACACATACATATACAAGCCACGTATACTATAAACCATTTGAAACTCTCCATATAACATATTTCATAAATCATTATGTTGGTGTAGGAATTTGGCTTAGTAGGTGATGTAGTGGATTGAAGAGATCGGATGACCATAATATACAGTGTAGAGATGAAAAAGAGGTTACATAAAGGAAAAATGAAAGAGTGACTAGTTAAAACTAATTAAATCTCATCATTATGATAATTTGTAATTAATTTAATTTAATTTAATTTAATTTAAGACTCATTGAATGAGACTTTGAGACAAATCAAATAAATAAAATAATTAAAATAAAGTTAAAACTATTAAATTTAAGAGGGACAAAAGGGCCAATCAAAACTTTTAGCACCCCAATCATCTTACATATGAGCTTTTACTATAGGGACCCAAAATATGGGATAAATAACAAAAGAAAACCCCAA
>NC_033801.1:7103183-7129803 GCF_001876935.1 Asparagus officinalis | reverse complement strand
CAAATCAAATTTTGCAGAAAGGAATAAGTAAGTGCGTGCGTGTTCCTTTTTTTTCGACTTCAATTTATGGAGGTGCCGTGGGACCCTACCGTTTATTTGTACCAAAACTCTCTGTCCAGCATTTAACGGAGTGGCCCGTATGATTGGGAGAGGATGTCAACTTCAAATAAGGACCACTTTCGTTAATTAATTATGGGACCTCACTAAATGAACCATCTTCCCTAAATTCTCACCTACTGTAATTTTTCTCCTTCGTCCTGCTAACATAATTCCATCCACAAGATTCTTATCCTCCCTCATTTACATGGATGTTGACAAAATAAAAGGGTTACGCATGGAGCACCTGTCAATCGAACTAAGGATGCAGAAACTACCTAGCACATTTTGATTTATAACATTAATGATGCATTAAAAGAGTATCAGCCCATAGGTTTCTATGATCGAATTATTCTTGCGATAAGAATTTTTCATAAAATTACTTTGCGAAATTAAGAGCAGTACTGAGATGCACATGGTGTCCCTTTTTCCCCCCCTGCTGTAAAACAAACAAATAAACCTAGCATCTTTGGCTGAAATTTCAGGGTACAACATCTCTTTCTCTCTACATGGTGATGGAGAGCAACCCGAGTGATATGATGACATGCAAGATCCACAATGAGAACAAACTCAGCATCAAACTAATCAGGACCACCCCACGAGTGAATTTAATGAGGAGGATTTTTGATAAATTGGTGAAAACTTTAACTCCACATCAATACAAAGGCCAACCAGTCAACTACTCGTTGCTAATTATTTAATGGAATTTATACAGGACTTTGGACAAATTGATGATAGCTTTACTGGCATACGTACTTCCGTATATGAGAAACCAGAATACTTGCTGGCCTAAATAATGAAGTAATTTTTTACTATTTTATATAAACTCTGTACAAGTTTTTAAGTTTGTACAAAAATTAGAACTTAATCAATATGACTCTATTTACATGTGGGCAAAAATCTAGTAAGATTTGGTTCTATTAGATTCTTTACTACATTTTAAATGTTCAAACAAGATCTTTTGAAGGAAAGAAAAAAAGTTCGAAAATTAATTAATTGGATCGATCCTTTCCATTAAAATAAAATGTCAACCTTGCCATTTCCTGTCTTTAAAAATTCTCAAGAATGATAGCTTGATTTCTTGCTTTATTTTATTTTTTAACATAATTTTCTACAATATCATATGTAAGTTTATTAAGAAAATAGTCCAGTAGATCACATGGTAAAGCCATGTCACTCTCATGTGAAAGAGCCTAGATTTGATTGTCATGTGCACTAAAGATGCAGTAATTATGGTTGTCGTTGTTGTTGCTTTGTGCGCCAAAGGCGATTTTCCTTCAAAAAAAAAAAAGAAGCGATAGTTATGATTGTTGGTGTTGTTGCTTAGTGTGCCAAAGGGGATTTTCCTCAAACAAAAAGAAAATAGTCTAAGAGTCGCTATGTTTCTCTTTTTTTTCCCCCTTTCTAACAAGCTCTTAACTTTCTATTTTTGACAAAGCAAATTTTGCAACTTTTCATTAAAAATATGGCCTAGTTCTAGGTTAAAGCCTTGCATTTTTATCAAATGCGCCGTCTCATTGCTATTTTTCATAATTGTGATATAGAATTGTTACGTGGGATCAACGGACCAACAAATATAACATGAGAAAATTACGTTTAATGGCGGTTGGAATTGCGATTTCAGTCAAATATCCTTAATAAAAATGTATGTATCACCAAATAAATACGATAATATTTAATCTTCCATACAAATCCTCTCCCATATACATCGCAAACACATTTAAGAATCATTACTAAAAAAAATCCTTTCTTGTGCCAATAACTTTCATCACAAATTTCAAAAGTTCAAATATGGCAGGCAATGGTTGCTATCCAATTCCCCTCCTTGGAAGAAAAAGAACACCATAACCTTCCAATTCTACCTTGATTAACTAAAAATGACTAAAAATGCCATTCCTTGCAAATTACAATTACTATCAACGTAACTGCATGGGTCCCCGTATTATGCAAGATGCTCTCTCCTCTCTCTCTCTCTCTCTCTCTCTCTCATGTAGGAGGAGATGAGATGGAAAAAGCCAAAACAGCGGTGTGGGTGGGAAGCAAACGCACGTGACAAAAAAAAACAACCCTCGTGTCGGCCAAACGAAACGCAAGGACACTGACACTCATGCAAGATGTGCCTGCGTTTTAGCCTCCTTCACTCACCCTCTTGCTTCCGACTAGGGTTAGGGTTTCTCTCTCTCTCTCTCACAGTGAAAACTACGCATAAACTCACATGATACACACTTTCAACCGTCAAAAATCCAAAGTAGACGCCATTGCAGAGATCAGAGAAAAACAATGTATTGGTCTCGCTCTTGATTCGCTTTTGACACCAAAGAGTAGCGTACAGGCTGGAATCGGTTCAAGGTTTTTTTTTTTTTTTTTATAGCAGAGGGCCAGCCAGCATTTAATGAGCCCTGTTCCAGCATTAAATGCTCCGCCCCCATCACCCCCCAGTATTAACCCCACCGACTACAATCACACACCCAAAAACCCACCCGCAACAAGAAAACCAACTCACAAGAACACTTCCATTTCGAAATTTTACTTTATAATTCCAAGAACGGGGTTACAGGAAACACCGTAGAGGAGATTACAACGACGGGTCATGCAAACTCGCACACAAAACACAAAATGATTGACTGGTTTAATGACACGATATTAATTAATTCATCAGGATTAGGCTTTTACACTGCTTCGGCTGAGACCAAGTCAATACCCGAACCACCACCATTGCTCCGTGTTAAGAAACATAGGCGATCGGTAATGAATCTTACCACTTAGCAAAGGTTTGATCCATCCACTTATTACGGTTGGTTCGTTCTTGACTCGACCCCAGTCGGATACCAACCTAACCCAAAACTACATCCACAACAAAACAATAAGTACTAGCCTTAACTTACTTAATTGTGTTCTTGGAGCATCATCTATCCAGGTTGAGTGCAGCTTTTATCTTCTGCACGGTGCAGGTGATGAGATTGTTGACGGTCTCAACAGAGTCGACCGTGAGCTTCGAGCTCGGGAGGCTGTTGACGAGGATTTGGAAGGCGACGGTGAGAAGAGAACCAGCGGGCTGGGCTGAGGTCGGACCGAGCCCGGAGAGCCGCGTTGGGCGTTGCCGGCCGCTTGGTGGAGCGTTCGGGGACGACGGCGAAGCCGGAGGGAGTAGGCAGGCGTAGGCGGAGTCGCCGCCGTTCATGACGAGGTGCATTGCCGGGATGTCGACTGGGGCGTAGACGACTAAAGAGCCCGATGCGTCCGTGCATGTTTCTTGTAGGATTAGCATGCTGCTTTGATTTGCATTCACAGCCTGCAAATAACAAATAATGTTAGCCAATTAACACAAACTATTATTGCTAAACAACTAGTTGTCAAATAACAATAACTTCTGAAGTCACATAACCCTTAATGTATTCATCAAATATTAATGTTTAGAAAATTACAAAATTAACATGCCAAAAAACCCTTAATGTATTCATCAAATATTAATGTTTAGAAAATTACAAAATTAACATGCCAAAAATGTAGAAAACACTCTCATGATTGCACAACAAAAAGTAATATAGTGTCAACTTTATTTCAAGAGATACCCATGTGAATGTGGGTCCTCATTTCAATGAGTGGAGGGCAATATGTCACCTCACTACCAAGCACAAAAACATGTGTTTGATACCAAACATACTTATTTTTCTCATATATATATATATATATATATATATATATATATATATATATATATATATATATATATAAAGTAGAAGAACTAAAGTAGTAAGTGCTTATAATAGGTGCAAAGTAGAAGAACTATAAAGTAGTAAGTGCTAATAAGTGCAAAGTAGAAGAACTAAAGTAGTAAGTGCTCACAAGCCAAGGAAAGTACATCAAAACAAGGGAAATCTGAAGGGGTAATATTGATTGAAAATCCCTTTACAAAAAGTAATATTTGTTTTTACCCGCTTGTTTGATTATATAATTTGTTTTTACCCGCTTGTTTGATTATATACTATCCTATTCGGCTAATTTAACAAGTATAAAGGGACCACATTAGGTCCGTGACGTATAAAGGGCCAATATGCTAAAAGCTGGCTGCAGGATTCAGTTGAAAAATCCTAGAAACTTTAGGTCACAATGAGTGTCAACTTTACAGAAAGATCACATCATCAAGTCACAAAGACCACCCCAGTCATCATAACTTGTCACCTCCTCAGTTACCTAAACCCTAGAGGGAATTATCCACCACTTAACAACCTTTTTGACCCTGAACTTTTACTAGGTTAAGTAAAGTTACACTTTGGTTGGGTAGAATTTGTGATCACTAATCAATTATGAAAAATGTCTCACGCCCCGAAAATGGGACAGATAGAAAGTGACAGGTGAGGTGTCCCCCCTTAATTGCATAATGAGCTAGCCATGGTCAGCTCATTATGCAATTAAAAAGGACACCTCATTTGTCCCCCTTATCTGTCCCATTTTCGGATCCCTGTAGAAGCACACATCAATTATATCCACACACTATTTCATTAATATTTACCTCTTCTAAAATGCTAAATATCATAAACCCCCTTTAACTTTGACTGATTGTCAGAAAACCCCCCTTAGCTTTCAAAATATTAGAAAACCCCCCTTATGTATAGTGCTTATCAGAAACTCCCTTTTAACTTTGAGATTTTATTAGAAAACCAGTATCAACGTTAAAGGGGGTTTTATGATAAAATCTAAAAGTTAGGGGTTTTGTAATTATCCCTATACTTAAAAGAGGGTTTTTCTAATATCTTGAAAGTTTAGGGCAGTTTTCTGATAATTGTCCCAAGTTAAGGGACGTTTTCTGATATTTACCCCCTCTGAAAGCCACAAGCCATACTATTACCAAGATTTCACGTGACGATAAATTATCCTTTCATCTTGGATTTAACTGAAAAAAGACTAAATCATCCTATAAATCAACTTGCGAAAACTTGAATTAATCCTGATCTGGTTATTGTTCCACTTAACTAGTTAGGTTATCTTAAGTTGCTATAGGGGCCCCACACCTACATCTAAGACGATATTGTAAGTGCTAATAAAAAGTTCAGAGGATATACACAGCTACACACCCTAGCACAGAATACGTGTGTATGTATACGCAATTCATTCCAAATACTAATTTTGACTTAAACTCAAAAAATTTACGACTAAGGGGGTAGTAATTACACTGGCACGGAGGAGGGAAACTGCATTGCCGTGATCCTGTCCCTTGGCAATATGAGCCATCTCCTGCATCGGACCACCATTCGACAGAATATCCCACTCGCTGCGCAGCCTCTCGTCGCGAAGGAAGTCGAAGATGCGCTGAGGGCTCAGCGGCAACCACACTGATGTGGCAGCGCTCAGCACCACGCCCGGTGGCTCACCCGGGTCGTCGAGGCTCTGGCGGGTCATTACACGGACGTCCTCCCCAATGTTGCCAGCGGAATTCAGCCGGCTCCATTTGTGTGCGGATGATGCGCAGACTCCAGCGCAGAAGTTGTCGGTCATCCGTTTTGCTAGTTTCAGCATGCTTCTTCGCCCAGCGGCGGTTATTGCTGTGTAGATTAGTGTTCATGTAGTCAATATGATGGAATAAACTTTGATTCCAGCTAAAAAGAATAATGTGATCACGTTTTCTGTAAACTCAACATATTTCATAGTACAAAGATCTTCTGTGAAAAGAGTCTAAATTGCACAACCTGAACTTAATAGTCTGCCCAACTTGATCTGACGGCACTTTTAGAATATTATGCATCAAATATTCTAAAAGCTGTTATATTGATTCTATAAGTTATAATTTAGAAGAAAAAAAATATAAAAGAATACCTTAATTTGTTAAACTAAACAAAGAACCCATCTATACAAAATCAAATTTCTCATTGAGTATTTTCTTTAAATTTTGATCATTTAAATAGGAATTATATTGAAACATAGAAACAGATGCTACAATTGTTGACCATTCTTGCGTAAAAAATTTCCTTTAAAATACATATATGTGAAAATATCAAAGTGAGTTTTTTGTTTAATAAATGACATTAAGGAGGGTTTTATTTTCAATTTTTCCAATAATAACTAATTATCTGCCGCTAAGCAATGCATATCAACCAATCTTTTAACACTCATTAATAAACATAATATGAGTTTGACTACTGAAAATTTTAGATGCAAAAAACTTTTACCTTCTCAGATGAGGATTAAAATCCTAGATATATGTACTTGATACTAAAAGGACATGAATGAACAAAAACTATGGGAAATCTACTTATTAATGTGATTACAAGTGTTTAAATGAATGACAAAATACTATGGAAATCCTAGTGACCAACGTGAAAACAAGTGACTAAAATGAATGAAAAAAAATACTTTAACAATCCTAGATATCAATGTGATCACAAGTGACTAAAATGAAATGAAGAAATAGTTTGGAAATCCTAGTTACCAATGCGATCACAAGCGACTACATGCATGAATGAAGAAACACTATGGAAATGATCCTTACCAGTGTGATCACGAGTGACGACCGTGGAGGACATGAGAATGGCGAGGCACTCGCACTGGCGTTGGAGCGTTGCGATCCATCGCTGTGCTCCTAGCCCCATCCCCGACCGCAGCAGAGAGCGGTACAACTGATGCACAACCTTCTCATCATACTCCGCATGCTCTACCCATGTAACCTGCAAATATTTACACCATATCGATTTTTTAGTACTAGTAGTCTGAACTTTGAACTAAAGGGTTAAATTTTTATTTCAGGAGTGGCAAGTGAAAAATAAAACAAATAATTTCAAGTTAAAATTATAAAAGATACCGTCATTATCTACCACAACATTCATATAACCACAGCTATATTCTTCTTTTATTCTGAAAACTAAAAAAGTAACATTTTTTGTTAATAGGGGGTACTAATTTGAGAACACATACCAAATTACAAGACATGTTGCATTTTTCCACATCAAACACAGGGAAACAGTAACAAAATACATTTTTTTAGAACACTCCATCCCAGATGGTGAGAGAAGTTAACAATATTAATATATTATTATTTGGAAAAGCAATGGTCTAAGTCACCTATCCACATAATTATTTGGTATTTCCATGCATTTTATCCATATTCCTACTCTTAAGTCGTTTTTTGGGACAAGATTTTGACATGAAATCAAAGGGATAGATAACACGAATAGCTTCATGTTCTTTTTCTGAAAAATAAGACTACCCCACTTCTGTGAAAGACAAGCTCAGTATTGTCCTAATCAATCGGTAGCTGTTCATAAAACCAATCTTTGGCTTTGCCTCAGTTCCTCTTTTTCTTCTTCTCCTGGGCCCAGTACAGAAGACAACAGCATGGATTATATATGAGAACACGCCACCACAACCAAACAAAAAGTACCCAAATCAAGATAACAAGAAAAGAGTGCAGAGCTTTGACTCTCAAGACACCCATGAGAGGAGTACTGTGACCCTGAGAGAGAGATTTCAGGAGATTTGTGACTTCATGTGAGCTAATGAGGAAACACTTGGGGGTGAAGATATCATAAACTATACTTTAGAGAAGAATCAATCTCCTCAATAGAAGCATGATGACGGGAATAGAAGCAAGACATCAGTGTATTAATTATGTAAAGTGTATTTATTAGTTTAATGAGGAGCATTAAACTAATAGTAATATTTGCTAAAAACCAAGGCAACAAATCTGGGAGTCTCAAGACTTGAATGAATAAACAATGTGGAAACCAATGAGGCAGATTACTAGGCTGGAGAAGGTGATGGTTGAACCAACCTTTGATATTATTAATCTAATCTTGGATTTGCTCTCCCAATGAGAGTAGAAGCATCTAATCCCATTTTCAATATACCATACTAAACTAAACTTAGGGAATTGTAATCTCACTCCCCAAGCTTAGAGCATTGACTTGTACACATATAGTACTAGCAAATTAAAATTTTAATAAGAGTGCGTACCTTAGAGTATCCATTAGGCATATCTTGAATTAAACAACCAGAGGGCAATCTCCGGCAGCTCATGTTGCCGGCTCCGGCGGGGCCAAACTCTCGGATTCCGTCGATGGAGACGTCGACGACAGCCCAAACGCCCTCGGCGTGCTGCTTGCAGAACCGGAGGAAGTTCACTTCCCGGATCGGAACTAGTGGGGATAAAACTTGTAACTCCGCATGCATCTATCAATTAAATCATAAAAATGTAACAAAATATACACTAAAGAAGATAAAGAGTTTGAAGAAAATTAGGATTTGTTAGCTTACAAGTTGGAGCGCTCCGTTTCTTGTTCCGCCCATGCCGCTGGAAATAATGTCGGTGGTGGTGGTTCTCGCAATCATGCAAGGGAACATATCGGCCCATCGAGTCTGCATCGATGGCTCCATTCGATTATTACTTAATTGATTCCCAAAATGGATAGTAACAAACATGATCATTTACAGAATTCCAGTACATTTTTAAAAAAAAATTCTAGCTCTAGTAATGAAAATAAGATTTTGGTACTCACTGCATCCATGAGGGTCTCAACGAGAGCCATGCTGTTAATAATCACCATCCCCGTCTCCCTAGTCGCCTCCGACAAGCACTCGACGGGCTTCGGCCCAATACACCTCGGAAAAGCCCGTAAATACTCCTCATAATTAATCACCTCCCTCCCATTCTGCACAGCCCAAAGTGGCTCCTCCATCTGCGCCATCTTCACCGAGCTCATCATCGCACCAGCGCCAACTCAAGCAGCATCGAGCTCTCGACTGACCGATCCATTCCAACCCTTTCCCCATCGTCGGCGTGTCACGACGCTAGCCCTCAGCTGGGCTCGATGCAAAGTCAGGAACCACCCAGCGTTGGGGCCACCGCAGCGAACCCGTTGGTACCGACCGCGAGGTCTAGCGACGAGCTTAAGCTTGGCATGGGCCGGCCGAGGAATTTGCCAGCTAGAGCACAGACTCGATCGAGCTCGTCTTTGAGTCTAGCGTTTTCGATTCTCAGGTGCTGCTCTTCTAGCGAGACCTCACCGAGGATCGCTGGGCCGCCGCAGTTGCCGCAGATTGGGTTGCGCATTGCCTCTTTGATCGACATGTTCTCAGCCCTCAGCTTGTCGTTCTCTTGTTTTAGGATCGAGTTCTCGTGCCTCTCAATTTGCGTCTGCATGTAAAAATCAAATTTTTACCACGAAAATTGCAAATTTTTTATGAAATAAAGTGTGGGTTTACCTTCATTTGAGTTCTGCGATTCTGGAACCAGAATTTGACTTGGCGGCTCTCGAGGCAGAGTCGCTTGCTGAGCTCTAATCGCTGCTTCTCATCAGGATGAGGGCATTCTTTAAACAAACTGAAAATTTTTTCGAAAAAAAAAAATTATATCACTGTTAACAAAATCGAATTTTTTAGAAGAATTAAAGCGTAATTCTCACGCTTCGAGTTCTTGGATCTGCTGAGGGGTGTGACGATGATAACGCTTCTTCTTTCGAGGGTTGTTCTCCTGCTCGAGATGCGTGCGCCGGAGTTGGCACCGCGCGAGATTATCGCTGCCCGATCTGCTATCGTCTTCGTCTCGTTTATTCTGCGCTGTGTTGACGTCGCCAGCGCTGAGGCTGACGCTGTTACCGCCGCCGCCGCCGATGATCCCAATCCTGCTCATTTCTCCTTGACCTTCCACGTTAGTTTGCTGGGGAAAAACGAAACTTTCTTGAAAATATAAAAAAATAGCAAAATATAGTATAAAAGGAAATGTAGGAAATTTACCAGTCCTAAAGAGAGACCGGAGAGAAGGCGAGACTGCGTCATAGAGCCGCCGCGCCGTACGTTAAATTGCTGCTCAGGCCGCCGCCGCGAATAAACCGCCGAAACTCATTAAAAATAGCCTTCTTTTTTTTCTTTTTTTCTTTTTTGCCTTTTAAATTACAAGTACTGAATCTAATGAAACTTTACAGCAAATGCCTCCAAATTTCTTTTATTAACAAACTTTTCACTTTAAAAAAGGGCAGAAAGAAAGAGAAAGAAAGCCAAGCCCAAAAATTTACTAGCTATAGCTACTCCTTCTCTCTCCGTCTCCCTCCCTCTCTCTCTCTCTCTCTCCCCCCTCTCAAACTCTCAAAACCCTAACCCTAACCCAACCCAAACCCACAAAACAAAAACTTTGGGTCGAAAAAAAATCAGTAGAGCCCAGATCTTCTGATGAGGCTTAGGATAGAATTTGAGAAGAAGAAGAAGAAGAAGCACATGTGGAGTCCAACAAGCCTCTCATAAAAATAAAAAAAACAAAAAAAAACCGATGTCTCTTCTAGTATTAAAAAAAAGGAATTACTGAAAGGGGCCTCCTTTTGACTCTCGGCTACTGTCCTTTGCTCGTAAAATTTCGGAAACTTTCTCTCTCTAGGACACCCTCCCCTTTGTCTTCTTTCTCTCTCTAGAGAAAATAATGGAGACGGGGAAAAGAGGGTCCTGATCTCAGGCTGACTTTCTCGACGGCCCCACACCTCAGCTTCTTTTAGTCAAAGTCCCCCTTCCCCTTTTCAAACCTCTGCAAATTAACGAAAAAATGAAAGTTTAGTAAAATAATGCAAATAGATGAAGAGGAAAGGACGTTTCTGAAAATAATACGTTGTCTCCGAAAATTAACGGTTCAGATCGGTTTTATTTATAGATCGGTTCGGATCGGGTTGAAAAAAATTTTAACCCGAACCGACCGCTTCAACACTAAGCATATATTTTCTTTAGCTCGTACCTATTAGCCCATACTCGTATTTGATTAATTGATTCCCTAAATCCCTAAAGGAAAGAATGTAGGTTCTTCTCTCAAGTCCCAACTCGCCTCTCTTCTTCACCCTTAGATCATCCTCAATCACCTCCAACTCGCAGACCGCCTCCAACTTGCCAACGTCGCCTTTGAGTTGCCACATCGCCCCCAAATCGGATTTTCATCATCGTCGTCACTGATTCTTTGATCTTTTGTACGTCCCAAGCATCCGCTCATCATTGTCGTCATCTGTACCTTTCGAGCATCCACTCTTCATGGCCGAACCATCTCCTCAAGATTCATCTCCTGCTTTGGAGACATCTGCACCGACAGTGGAGGTATAAACTGAAAACCCTAATTTGATTCTATGCTTTTAGAGAGAAAAAATCCAAAAAATTTAGTTCTTGATACATGTTAATAATTGTAGACAAGTAAGCTTTCAATTGAACCAACAAACACAGGTTTGTAAGAGTTTAATCATGAAAGAGCATTGCAAATGTAACAATTTTTTCTTGTTTCACATCACACAAAAATATGCTGGTTGTGATCAAACTTTGTTCTTGCAGATTGAATAAGCTAAAGAGGGAGAGTTACTATCACATATTGTTAATGGTGCTATTTGGTTTTCTGTAGTTTGAAGGATGATTTTAAACTTGTTTTTGTTTAGATATTCTCAATTAGATTTTGGACATTATCTCATAGATTATTATAATATGACTTCTTGATTTTTGGCCTTGTCAAACATGTTTTTGATCTTTATATGATTATTTGCAAGCCACGTGTATATTTGATTTCACAAGCCTTTGTGAATTTCATTTGATTTACAGTGCTTAGGGGAATCTTCTGCTGAAGTTGTATTATCAGGTCTACTTGTCTAGTAGTACTTTGTGTCCATTTTCACTCAGTATATGCTAAGTATAGTCGACATCATTCCGTGTCTAAAAGGTATGGTCATGTGCATGAAATTGACCCTGAGAGATCATATATGTAACAAAAGTGAGTAGTAATTGTTCCTAATTTCTACCTTAAGTCAGAAACTGTGGTGCCCTACAAAAATAACATACTATTTGCTTCTTGCATTTACATGTAAATAAAAATTATGGTAGTCTGCAAAAGTTTGTTTCAACTGTACAGCCAATTAAGCACTTTTCCTCATGATGTTTATATAATGTATACAAAGTGCTATGGGTTTTTTCATGTTCTACATCGTTAACAGATGGATTCAGTATTTTGTTACATAATGATTAAAACTTAAGTTTATTCAAAGCTTTATAATACATATGACGATTTGTTCTCTATTTGTTTGTTGCTTGTGATTTCGACTCTGTTATTTGCAATTGGGAGTTTAGTTTGCTTTGTGTTATTCAGTACACATTTACTCTCGCATTTCATGACATTTTTTCCCTGTATCTTAATTTCGGTGGATTAAAACCATGAAAATATCCTAGTTTTGCTTCTGAATGATAAAAAGATTTACACATGCTGTGTTGTCTAGCAGTTTATTCTACATATATCAGTCAAGACTATGTTAATTTCTCAGGTAAGTATTTTATCTTATTTTAAAAATTTTGTATTTACGTAACTATCTCCAAGTATTATATATTTCTCTGGTAAAAAATTGCTTTCTTTGTGCATTATTTCAGGTTATCCAGAGAAGGTTCAGTTCAAAGATTCATTGCAGAAAAAGCACCTGCTCGTGATATTACAAAGCTTAATTAAAAACAACATTAAGTAATAGAACTTCTACTACATATGTTATACTTATAACTAGTAATTGACATTATACATTTATTTATTTATTACGATTCAAATTTCAAAATAGTTTCAGTTTTATGCTCAATACTTTCAGTATTCTACTTTCAGATGCTAATATATTGCTTGGGACTCATTCTTTGTTATAAGTTGGAAAGTTTGGCAATGGAATCATTCTGTTTGATGCTTTGGATCTGAATTGTCAAGTATCTCCACATTGTCAAGTTTTCTCAGTAGGCTCTACTTCTGATACTCTTTTCTTTGTTTTTTCATCTTGATTAGTGTTTTTTTTCGAAAACATTGCATGTTAGTACCTAAATAAGTCATGAACAGAGCAAAATAACAAGTTGTACAGTGAATAAATTAAGCATGTTTAAGTTTTTTTTTTAACATTTGAATGTGACATACCCAATTAAGAAATAAACAAACTAAACCGAACGAACCGAACCACACCGAACCGACATGGGACAGTTCAGTTCGATTCTGAATAACAGGTGGTTCGATTCGGTTGATTAAATTTTGACCAAAAACCGAACCAACCATATGTTTGCTCACCCCTACTTCGGGGACATAATGAAAGGGGGAGAGTGGAGAGCGGAGAGCGGAGAGCGGAGAGCGACCGGAAAATTTATGGGCGGGACAGGAGGGAAAAAGACTATTTTGGCCGTTAGGCATCGGCGCTTTCTATAATGACAAGCCTTTCTTTTTTGGAGGTTTTCACACCTTTGAAAATTCACACACAAAAAATTAGTAAAATAACGCAAACAGTTGAAAAGAGAAGGACGTTTCTGGGAAAATGTCCAAGATGGGGCCGGGTTGAAATGACAGTTTTACTCACAGAAGTTACGGTTTCATCTCCATCTTGCTCTTTTACATTGTGCTATTTTAAGGGAAGTCAAGGAGCTGAACGCAAAAATGTGGTGGAAGTTGGCGGATTTGGGGCGCATTAAATGCGCGGGAAGAGAGTACGGAGATTGGGGTGCGGATCTGGGTGAATATACGGTGCAGTTATCGCGCCTCTATTTAAATGGCCACCTCCATTGAACATGGTACAAAACTACAGAATTGCCCTCCAATTGGTGGAGGAATTACTTTTCGGTGGTCTGAAGCTGAACTCCCCTTTGCTTTCCTATTGCAGAGTGTAGTTTTCTTTTATTGATTAATTAATTTTAAACTATTAAAAATTTTAGGGAAAAATATGTCCAGGCCCCAAAAACATAAACTTCATGTGCTGCAGCCCCTTCTAGTTTCCCCCATGTGGTTCAGCCCCTTGAAGTGTGACGTTTTGTGCTGCAGCCCCTTTTTAACAATTATTACATGCCAAGTAAGCTAAAATCCCCAAAATAACCTTACCCCCTCTCCTCAATCCTTCAAACCCCACCTCCGCCCAGGCTCCCAAGCCTCCCCCGAGTTCGTCGCCGCCTCCCCTCCTCTCCTCCGCCCGACCTCGTCGCGGTAGCTCGCCGTCGCTCCCCATCTCGCCCTCGACTACGCCGGAGTTCGTCGTTGTGCCTGCCATCTTTGAACCCATAGTATGGTAGGCCGGAGGAGGATGACCAAGAGAAAATAGTGCATGATGCTCAAGAAAAGTAAAAATGAAGGGGACAGAATAGAACTAACATTGTGCAGATTAGAACTAACATTGTAGACAGAATAGAACTAACATTGTAGACAGAATAGAACTAACATTGTAGACAGAATAGAACTGTAGACAGAATAGAACTAACATTGTAGACAGAATAGAACTAACATTGTAGACAGAATAGAACTAACATTGTAGACAGAATAGAACTAACATTGTAGACAGAATAGAACTAACATTGTAGACAGAATAGAACTAACATTGTAGACAGAATAGAACTAACATTGTAGACAGAATAGAACTAACATTGTAGACAGAATAGAACTAACATTGTAGACAGAATAGAACTAACATTGTAGACAGAATAGAACTAACATTGTAGACAGAATAGAACTGTAGACAGAATAGAACTAACATTATAGACAGAATAGAACTAACATTGTAGACAGAATAGAACTGTAGACAGAACAGAACTAACATTATAGACAGAATAGCATATTCTTGTACTTTAACTTGGAACTAGATGCAACTTATGACTCTGTCTAGTTTCTGGTATTGGTTTATGATTCAACAAATGAGCATGCTCATATTCTTTACAGAAATTTACACCCTGTCATTAGATTGAAATAGAGCATTCTGGCTGTTTCGTCATTGGTTGACAATAACAGTATCAGTTTCTTAATGTATTCCTCTGTCTGTTTAAGCTCTCGAGCTGGACTTCTGGATTACTATAGACATGTAGTTCGTTTGCATACAAGTTTTAGTGGTTTGAAATTGACTACGTGGTTACAGTTTTCTATTTTGGAAATGGGAACGTATCGTAAATCATGCAGCATTTTGCTCCTTGGCAACATTTTGGCTGACTACTATTCTCAATTCTGTAAACAGGAACCATGCTTTGAAAATGGGCAAAAGCAGCAGGAAGACTCTACACAATTGTCACGAGTGTGAAGAATCTGCGAGACATGCCGGAATGCCTCAATCTTTACTTCGAATCCCTTCAACCAAGTTTGTAATTGACCCAACAACTTTCTTATAGGGTGATTGTATTTTGGACAATTCTGGACAGAAATAATTGTGGTTGGTAACACCAGAAATTACAAACTCAATAAGCGGCACGAACTTGGTTGGAGAAATTACAAACTCAACCGCCGACAGTGTTTACTTGTTTACTGCTTTCCCATGTTTTAAAACTCCATTATTTTGGCAGTTATCAACGTGATTCTCGCCCACGACGTTTCCCACGTTCTTGAACAGTTGGTGGCCACGTGTCGGCGGTTTATAAAACAGTTTCTGAATCTTTGAGAGCTGTCTCGCGTGCGAGACAGTAAACACTGTCTCGCATGCGAGACAGTTTCAAAACTGACTTGTGTGAGAGACAGTTTAAGACTGTTTCTTCTAATTTTTGGATGATTTCCTTCTTGTCTTGAGCTGTCTTTGGATATCTTTCAGCATTTTAGACGCCTACAGGTTCCTTCAGGGTTATCGAGCGCATTGGAGTTGTTTCGTATAGATTAGACCTTCCAGCATCAATGTCGAGCATACACGATGTCTTTCATATTTCGATGCTCAAGAAGCATTTGCGTGATGAAGAGTAGCAGAGAGTGATCGATTCACTAGAGATTGAGATCTAGGATGCTATTCTGTCTACAATGTTAGTTCTATTCTGTCTACAGTGTTAGTTCTAATCTGCACAATGTTAGTTCTATTCTGTCTACAATGTTAGTTCTATTCTGTCTACAGTTCTATTCTGTCTACAATGTTAGTTCTATTCTGTCTACAATGTTAGTTCTATTCTGTCTACAGTGTTAGTTCTAATCTGCACAATGTTAGTTCTATTCTGTCCCCTTCATTTTTACTTTTCTTGAGCATCATGCACTCTTTTCTCTTGGTCATCCTCCTCCGGCCTACCATACTATGGGTTCAAAAGTGGCAGGCACAGCGACGAACTCCGGCGTAGTCGAGGGCGAGATGGGGAGCGACGGCGAGCTACCGCGACGAGGTCGGGCGGAGGAGAGGAGGGGAGGCGGCGACGAACTCGGGGGAGGCTGGGAGCCCGGGCGGAGGTGGCGACGGCGAGGAGGGCGAGGGCCAGAGCGACGAGCTTGATAAAACCCTTGTTTTTAAAGAGAGAGAGAGAGAGAGAGAGAGAGAGAGAACTGGGTTTGAAGGATTGAGGAGAGGGGGTAAGGTTATTTTGGGGATTTTAGCTTAGTTGGCATGTAATAATTGTTAAAAAGGGGCTGCAGCACAAAACGTCACACTTCAAGAGGCTGAACCACATGGGGGAAACTAGAAGGGGCTGCAGCACATGAAGTTTATGTTTTTGGGGCCTGGACACATTTTTCCCAAAATTTTAACTTGATCAAGGCATTAGATTTATTGATTTGGCTGAAATTTATAGCGTTGAGAAACAATAATTTGATAGTGTGTATTTATTGTTTTGGTGCAGTGTTTAATTTGCTCAAGGACAAAGGAAATTGATTAGATGTTAATCGGATCAATTATTTCTACCCAACAAGTAGCAGAGTGATATAAATGAAGTTAAGTAAACTATTAGCATTACTTTTTTTGTTTATTTTATGCTTTTAACCAGTCTATACATAAACAATCGATCACAGTCGATAGATTAGATGTGTATTATATGAGAACCGCCAACGTTAAAGCATACACCAAACCCCTGCTTACCCACCCTATTATCAATCAATTAGTTACACGAGGGAAATCAAATAATGGGAGATGAGTCGTCATATTATTATTGGATGATATGAGTGATTTTTTAAGAAAATTTGTTTTTTGTGATTGTTTGGTTGGCTAAAAAATAAGAAAATAAATTATAAGAAACCTATTTCCTGTAATAGATTCTTTTATTGTGTTTGGTTCATTCATAAAAATAAGAAAATAGATGAGATGAGATGAGTTGTCATTATATCATTGGATTATATGACCCGGCCCGCACTTAAGAAAATCGATTTCCTAGTTTTTTTGGAGGAAATGAGTAGAAATAAAATGTTAATAAGATGAGATGAGTTGTCACCATATTATTGGATGACGTGAGTGATTTTTAAAGATGAGATGTGATGGAGATGAGATGAGTTGGATGATGTGACACATTTTTTGTGTTTGGTTTATTTTTTGGAGATGATATGAGATGGGTTGTGGGATGGAAATACTATTTTATTGGCTGTTATGGTGAGTTTCAGAGATGGAAATGGATGAAAATAATATTTTATTGATTTCCATGTACCATTTTTCTTTTCTTGATCTTTAGGAAACCAGCCAAACAGCCCCTTATTAGTCTCTTTGTTGTAAAGATAATCCGAATTTGTAAAATGGCCTTCCCTTTTCTAGAGAGAATCTTAAGCCCAAATCAGGCAATTTTGCATTTATGTTCAACATTTAATTGCACATGCATCGTATAAATTCCTGACTCGGGAAGAAAATTTATAGCTCGCTTCGGATGACTCTGGAATAAATACATGCTTTTTTTATTCGATAGGGGGGGAATAAATACATACTTATTACTATATCTGCAGTTAAGAGGTAAATCATATCTTCCACTGAGAGCAGATATCATTTCCTGGTTCTTTAAAAACCAAACTATTGACTGTTTACAAGTTATTCCCCGTACCATAACTTTATGTAATCAGTAATTATTAACCACGTCCTCGTATATTAAGGACGCGTTTGGATGTTTTTTTGTTGTTGTTGTGAAAACCTGTCATTTTGTCAGAAAATGGCAAGTTTTCACCCCAAAACCCTCTCAAAAAAGAGAGGTACTAGAGGCACACTCTCCTTCACACCTCCAACCATACCTTCCCTCCTGCTAAAGTGCACTGGGGCCCACTTGAGATTTAAATTTTAAATCTCAAGTGAGCCCGGTGCACTATAGCAGGAGGGGAGGTGTGGTTGGAGGTGTGGTAGAGAGTGTGCCTCTATCATTTCTCCTCCAAAAACATCATCCATTGGGAAACGGTTAATGCGATATTAATCTCCAAAAAATCAAATTAGATTAGCAGGAACTGGCTGGATACTACTCTGAAAAAGAATTAACATTTGGTTATTTCAGAATGCTCCAGGGTTTACCCGGTGTTGTGAGGTGAGGGATTTAAATGCGGGGCTCAACACGCAAGAGTTTTCTTGAGGGAGTAAAATGCTTACCGAATTTAAAAATTCTTCCAATTTCAGTTTCTGTGGGTTAGTGAAGTAGAGCTCAAAATTAGAATCGGGATAACTTGTGGGACAATATTTTATAGTGTTAGTCTATTGGAACTAGAACTAGGATAAAATTATACCGTGTTAGTCAACAAGAACCAGATAAAAATTAGAACTGAAATAATTGTAAAAAATTTATCCCGCTTTTGTCAAATTTATATAGAAAAGAGAGAGTTCTAGCCTCTCAAATTGCTCCAAGTTTTAAGCTAGAACTACATGGTAAAAAACTAGAACTTTATTATTTACTTTTTTATTTTTTGTATTTTATTTTTCCGTCATCTTCAAACCACACTATAAAATTAGATCACATCTCTTCTTATCATTCCCTTCTATTTAATGTTATTTTTTACTTTTTATTAAATATTTGAATTGTATAATTAATTTTAATTTAAAAATTACAAAATTCATGTTTTATTAAAAAATAATTAAAATTGAGAGATGATGGAATAATGTCTCGTAGATAAAAAAAGAAAGAGAAAAAAGGAAAAACTATTTTTTAATTTATGTTACAACAGTAATTCCAAAAAAAATCTAAAAGTTAATCTTATAGTCCATAAAAATTTCAAATTCCATCCTAAATGTGCTAAGCTAAGGATCACTCATCTCATTTTTGCTGACGATCTCCTATTATTCAGTAGAGGTGATTTGTATTCAATACAGAAAATACACCAATGTATTGTAGATTTTGGAAACACTTCTGGTCTGGAAGCAAATCTCACAAAGAGTGCTATATTCTATGGAGGTGTGGAGGAATCTATCAGAAGCTCTATTCAATGCAGTTTGGGTTATACTGAAGGCAAACTGCCTATTAGATATCTTGGCATGCCATTGATATGCAAAAGGTTATCATTCCTAGATTGCTCCCCCCTCTTTAAGAAAATCACCAGTCAATTCCAGGCGTGGCTGACTCAAGGGAAGCTGTCATATGCAGGGAGATTGCATGTTATTAGAAGTGTTATTTTGGGTGTGCAAGTCTTCTGGACATCAAACTACACTCTGCCAGTTAAAGTTCTTCAGAAAGTGGATGATTTATGCAGGGATTTCTTGTGGGGAAAAACTGATCAGTCATTCAAAATTCCATTAGTTTCTTGGGACAAAATCTGCAAGAGTAAGAATCAAGGTGGTCTAGGTGTATACTCTGCAGGAATCTGGAATCTGGCCACTTCCCTAAGATCCATATGGTATATTCACATCAATAAGGAGCTATTGTGGATAAGATGGATCCATGGTACTTATCTAAAAAATAATACAGTATGGAATGTGAAAATCAAAGCGGGGGATTCTTGGATGTGGAAACAATTACTCAAAGCTAGAGACAAGGCCATCTTAAGCTGTGGGGGAGTTGAAAACTTGAAGAATATTATTGGCTCTTGTTACAAAAATTCAAAGATTATCCTCTCTGACCTGTACTCTGCTATTTCCCCAGTTTCTAGTAAGGTGAAATGGTCTAATACAATATGGGAGAACTCAAGTTTGCCAAAGCACTGTTTTATCTCTTGGCTAGCAGTCAATGACAGATTGCTTACAAGATATAGATTGATGAGGAGAGGCATCATTCAAAGTGCTCAATGTTGTTTGTGCAATGACACAGCTCCTGAAACAAGAGATCATTTATTCTTCCAATGCAAATTTTCGCAAGTTGTGTGGAATGAAATAATGGAATGGCTTCAGTTTAGATGGAGGACTTGCGAATAGAATATTCTGATTGATTGGTTCAGCTGTAAGCTTAGAGGAAAGAGTCCTAAGCAAAAGGTGAAGAGGATAGCTTTATCTTCTACTATATACTCCTTATGGAAGGAGAGGAATAACAGAACCTTTAAACAGGTGGCTAAGAGCACAGATCAGACTGTTATGGTGATTAAAATGGATATTATGACTATCTCCCTTAATTGCCCTGCTTTGGAGGAGATTAGAGCTTGGCTCATTACTCTATAATTTGGTTCTACAGATGTTGAATTCCTCACGTTGGAGAGCTAGGGAATGGAAGGAAATACAGTTAAAATTTGCTTGTGAGGAGTCAGGTGCATGGATGGGAGTTTACTGATATATAATCTCAGTTTCAAACTCTTTACCTTGAGATGTGCATAAATACTTAGAAGATAGTTGTTCTTCCTGTTAAGCTCAGGTTTTTCTTTGAGCTTTGTTGCTTTTCAGTTTGTTAACTCATACACTTTATGAGTTTCTTGTTTGTATATACATTTTTTTTCACATTTGGTGAGGAATAAAATTTCTTCATTTACCAAAAAAAAAAAAAAAATAATAGTTCTTCAAGAATAATTAACACTATAATAATAATAATAATAAGTTTTAAAATGTATAAATAGTAATATGATCATCAAAATACATGACTGATATGCTTATTGATTTTTGAAAATTATCCTTAATTATACTAACAATTGTCCCACTAAAATATCATGTTTTAAAATATCACTTCCAATTATCCCATTAAAACATTCCACCACATTAAAAAATTATCCCAGAAAAAAAATTGTTCCACTCCTATCAAAAATGTTCTAACTAACTAACACCAGTTTTAGTGAACTTGGATTACGAGATAAGAACTACGTCAGCAATGCAAGTATGTAACGTTAGGGTTTACTAAGAGTTAATCGCGGATAAACCCCTTGCAGTATTGTCGAATTATGAATAGACCTCATTTGCTTCTTGTGTGTATACATCCCATGATCCCATGTATTTTGCTCAAGTGCATATGGACTCCCTCGGCAATTTTTTTTCACTCCTTTAAATGTTGGTAAATTTTGTTATTGGGGGCCTATCTGCACAATTAGTACTATGAGGTTCTATCCGCAATTGGGTGAAGTTAAAAATTTATCGTACACACTGTAATATTATGGTTGGAAATATGACTCTAAAAGTCTTGCTTTGTAACGATGTTTAGGTGCTAATGCGATTGTGCTAAAAATAATACGTTATCGTGTTTAATTATTTTTGTAGATTCTCCTTGCCGAAATTCCTGGCTCCGCCACTGGTTGTAGTAGTAGCTCTCTGTTTTCCCTCAAGAAGAAGAGAAAAAAAGAAGAGAAAGCCCATGTGATTGGATGGATTTTTACTTTAAAATGGCAACTCCTACATATAAGACGACATGATGCGTTGTAGAATTGAGAGTTCTTACACTCCTTAAAAGTTCAGCCCATGTAATTGGATGAACTTATAGACAATTAATTAGCTTGCCAAAGGTATAAATTCAAGCGATCTAGTCCGCCCTTGTGTTTTTAAATTGTGATGAAAATGGTATCTACCATGACACTGGACGGATTCCACAAAACATTTTCCAGACAAATACAGTAACGTATTTAATTGATGGAAAATGGTACAGGCACACACCCCAGACACACCTTGTGCTACACTCCCTCTCTCAGCTACAGTATATGAGATTGCACTGTAGCTGAGAGAGGAGGTGTGACACAAGATGAGACCGGGGGTGTGCCTATAGTGCCACCCTTAATTGATTATATTTCTTTATTATTTTTGGGAAGATATCAATATCAATATCAGTTAGTTACTTCAAGTCAGTCCTCGAGCTTTTTTTTTAGTATATCCGTACAAGCTTTAGGTGAGGTTTATAGCGTGGCAACTCTACATACACAAAAAGTACTTGATTGCGTTCATTCTTTATCTGCATCATTTATTGGACAGCTGTGAGAGGCAGTAGCTGGCGAAGGGCAAGCTTAAAAAGCTTTTGCTCGGAGATGTTTCTTCTTCTTTATCTGCATCTTTCTTTTTTCCTTTTCCATTTTTTGGGGGTATGCTTTGATATCCGGACCGATTTAAAACTAAAAGTGATGTTATTATTCAATTTTGACATGCAATTATCAACCAAGAATTTTGCATGTTCCCATAATTGCCATGTAGTCAACAAAGTTCTTCATAGAACAAAATATGATTCTGTTCAATTCCTATCAAGATTGCTATCACTTGGAAGTGTCTAGCATTTTTTATCGGGCTAGGAGAGAACTCTTAACATACAAAGTACCAGCATCTGATCAGACTATTAAAAGAACTCCGTTTCCAAAACTAACTAATATCATATAAATAGGAGTGACACAATTTCTATATAAAATCACTCTGTTACAGATCAATAAATTACAAAACTGATAGAGCATAACTTAAAAATATATATATAATAACTACCAAAAATTAGCAGAAACAACAATTTGTTCCGCACCTTGCAACACATCAAGCTTCAACAAAGGCCCTCTCCCTCTTAACTAACTTCAGGAAACCTCCAATCCGAAAAAGTATCCTGCAGTTGCCAACTCCATAGCAAACTGGATCAGGATCTTTCTGCATCAAAAATTTAGATGGCTGCATAATGATACAAAGTGATTTATGTTTCCGAGAGTTCTCATCTTCTTCCCCTTCCTCTGCCTCTGCCACGGCCACCTCTTCCTCTACCACCACCACGGCCTCCCCTACTACTATAAAACTCAGATTTTGTCGGTTTCAAGCCCAATGGTTGGATTCCCCTCCTTTTCTCCTCTCGAGGCTCCTCAAAGCTGCGTTTCTTAGAGCTTCTGGAGATAAAGGATATTTCTCGCGAACCCCCTGGACCCAACTTCACATCTGTAGAAGGTCCACCAGATGCCTTTTGCTTCTCCTGGAGAGCAACCCTCTCGCCGAGAGGGAGGGCATCCTCTTCTGCGAGGGAGATGTTGTTCCAAAATGCTTCAGCATGCCGCTCATCCTTCACTTCGTATAACCTGAAAATTAAGTGAGCAGATCGTCAGAATGCATATATAAATTATTTTTCTCATGCAATATAACATCTAGCTCAAGAGAACAGCTTGTATGTAGTACAGAATATGATGCACAAGTGTTGTATGGTCCAGACGGACCTACAGCTTGTTAGCTAGACAGTGGTAGTTTTATGGCTCAATCAGTCAGTCATAGCAGACAAGTTAACTTAACACGAGTGCTTTAGTTTTTCTTTTAAGTCAATCTTTTATCCCTTCAAAAATCAGCTAATCTAGGGCAAGCATAAAGGAAAAAACAAAGAAAAATTAAATTAAGACAGTGCACAGATAGAGAAATTAATCAATTTGGGGGACTAGCATCTAGTTTAGAAAATATTTATAGAGGTTCTGCCATCTAGCATGCTTTACCTGCGTACCATGGATTGAACAATTCAGTGAATAAAAGGGACAATATGTATATACTGATGATATTTCATCTTTGTTTTTGCTAGCCCTCAAGAAGAAATTAAATAACAAAATAACAAGAGATCACAAAGAGCATAATGGACCCATCTCTCTCCCTTGTTTTGGTAATGGTTTGACTTCTTCATGGACAAGGTCATCTATGTTCACTTTACGCAAGAAACACTGACAGAATGACAGCTCAAGAATCAATAGCGTAAAAGATTCTGGAATATATGGAATCGGATGGTCCATGAGCCACAAGCGAGTAGCCTCATTTTATACCTCATTTTATGCATATGCCGTATAACTAAAGGTGTATACACGTTCAACTGATTGTCTGGAAATGGATGGAAGCAAGCGTCACGCACAACAGTATGAACAACTCATTCTTCAGAAGACTGTCTGACATGTACCTTAATACTGTATTCTGGGTATGGGGATAAAGATTTATCTTGAGGCAGTGTGACTCTCAATTACTATGTCATCTTTCCATATCCTCTATTGACCATCCTCCATTCCACTAGAAATAACATAAAACTTGAAAGAGTAGTAAAAATCTTGTAAACCTAAGTGGATAGAAGCTTGTTGTCCGGTGACTTTTTTATCCATTGATTTTACTTTGAGATTTGTGCTAGCACGTAATACAAACAATTCACATTTCTTAAAGATAGCATTGATGTGTAGCACGAATCTCAAAGCAAAATCAAAGGCTAAAAAAGTTGGTGGACAAGAGCTTTTATCAACTTAAGTTTACAAGAGCTTTACTCTTTAAAAGAGTTAAACCTTTTTTATTGATCTGTCTACAACATGGAACTAAATACCTACAAACTAATTTGCTTAAACCTTTAAACTTTGAAAAAAGAGGGAGAAGTGCCCAATTCTGCAATACGTCAAGCGTGTATAGTAAACAAGAACACCAGTCACAGTAATTTTATGACCTTGAAGAAATTCAAACACCTTCGTAACCCAAAAAGGAACTCAAAACACTTTCTCTCACTAGAAGATGTATATTAATTTACCTTGGGTGTTTTGATGCCTTTGGTTTCTTTGTATGTCTGTCAGGCTCCTCTTCAGAGGACTCAGAGGCGGAAGCATCAGAGTTATCCATGCTCTCCTCCTCTTCTGACACTGGTTCAAAATGTTCCTCAAGAAGGGAGGACGACTTCTTGGAAGATTGCGAGGATTGAGGATGCAAAGCAAGATACTCAGCGGACTGCTCATCAACTTCAAAATCCTGCAAGAAAAATCACTTGTTTTACTACCTTCTGGCAAAATGAAACCCAAATATCAAGAAACCTGAATTTTTTGCAGTGCTTACGATAAAATTGGTAGAAGCTAGATAAACCAAAGAACTACAATTCTTTACCATAGAACTACAATTCTTCACCAAAAGTATTGTGATTAATGAAAGGCGTCCTTCTTAAAAGGTTACCTGACATGATAATTGGTAAAAACAGTATTGCAGTAGAGATAGCAGGGATACATGGAGTATTGATTAATATCATTTATGATATCAAACAATAGAGATTAGCGTATAGAAGTTTTTTGAATAATAATCAATTAGAGACCGTAAATGTAGACCATATTTCATATTTCTATATTAACCAACTAATCTAACATTCATAGCTAAAGAACATAAAATTAGCATAATAGAAAGAGCAAAGGGGTCGTATAGTAGCCTGCACGTGTGCCACTTTTCCCCAGCTGCAAGTGTTTGTTTTGTTGCAACTGCGTACTTGCAGTTGCAAAACAAAACCCCACGGTTGCAACTTGACTTGCACCTTTGCACCTAAAAATGGTTGCAACTCAGATTGCAACCAAAATGAACTCCAAATCCTATTCAGTTGCAACTCTAGTTGCAAAAAAATCATTTTCTCAAAAACATATTTTTTTTTAAATGTTATTTCTCAAAAAAATATCATTTTCAAAAATACATTTCCTTGAAAATATTTATTTCAAAAAAAATTTGAAAACATTATTTCCAATAGAATCACTTCCCTAAAAAATAGCAATTCTCTAAAAAAATATGATTTTTTACAACATTATTTTTCCAAAAATAATTTTCTTTTCAAAAAAAAATCCCCAAAAAAATGTATTTTCACAAATTGTTCTTCCAAAAAAATGTTTGTTTTCTAAAAATAGGTTTTTCTTGCAAAAATATATATTATTTTTTAGAAATTACTATGTTCGTTAGAAATATAGCTTTTTGGATAAATATTAATTTCGGCCAATAAAAAATTCTTTTGAGACAGTGGATATTGGATGCTGCATCAATTATCAAAATTGTGATTAACCGTAAACACTATTTGATGATACTGCCATAAAACAGCACGACTTCCAAGGCAAATAACAGAACAAAGGTGCTTTGCAAAAACAAGAGGAAATAATAATTCAAGAAAGAATATCAATTTTTTGTACCTTATTCTCAAACATTGCTTTAAAACGTTCATCTTTCAAGATATCACTGGTTAAACCTTTGTTTTTCTTGGACAATTTCTTTTTCATGTGACTATCATCCACATTTATCATTTCATCCTCTGCTTCTTCATTTTCAAGAATACGAGCTGCAAGGAGCCTGTTTACTTTGGGTAACTTCCTCTTTATCTGCAAGATAGAAATTTCAGTTACACATGGACTTGCTGAATTGAAAGGAATAGCCACCTTAGTCAGTGCATGAAAGAAGGAACTACCGTAATGCGAGAAGCACGATCAGCCTCAACCTTTTCTTGTTTCCGCTTCTCTACATAGTTTTCATATGTTAATGGGTCAGCTGCAGCTTGAGCCTGCATCATAACAATTAAGTAGAAAAAGTTAATGTGATGCTATTTAGAAATATAAAGAATAATCATGACTAAAGTGTACCCAGCATGAACAATACATATGTGCTTTATAGCCTGCAGAAAGAATGCTATTGAAAGGCTAGCACTGTCAGAAAGAATGCTATTGAAAGGCTAGCACAACGGGTTCTTTCACTCATTGTCCATGCCAATGCCAATCACATTTAAAAATCTAAGGAGACTCAGTGTAATAATACTGGAGTCATTCAAAAAGATGTAACACTGGGAGGATGAGTTTTAGAAGCATGAAAAAATTATG
>NC_033801.1:7101387-7103173 GCF_001876935.1 Asparagus officinalis | reverse complement strand
GACATTTTAAGTTTAAATATTCTTTCTAAGGAGGACAACCATAATTCTTGACAGGAATCTAATATCTCCACTTGGAACCTTATAGCCTACGCCTTTTTAAAGCTCTGTTAAAAATGAAATGTTACCTTCTTATATAACCGGTAGTCAATAAAGAAACCGTGCATATAAGCTCTCAGTAGATTGGTGCCAATCAAACTAGACAAATTCAACCGCTCCAGGTCATCTTTGGTTAAAAATTTGTAATCATCATAGATGATGCTTTGTGTCCCTTCTTCCATTTCTTCCTGTGATAAGGGGAAAAAAGGTAAGCGAAAGCACAATATAGCAAGTAATATAACCTAAATATGCCTCAAAACTGTAAGGAGATAAAAGTATAGATGGATAAGAGGATCAACTCATACTGTTAGATTATCGAGGTGTGAGCACCACTTTGGAGCAGGCCCAAGAGAAGGTATGAAGTAGGCTGGTATCTGACAACAGTCCAGAGCCAGCAACATTAAACCACTGTCACGGAAAATGCACACATCATTGACAGCTCCACCGGTTGGTTCAATGCTGGTCATGTTATCCCCCTGAATGACGTGCAAAACTAGTTATTATAGTACATTTTGTTAACGCCTCTGTTAAAAGAGGGATACGAAGAAAGCAAAAGAAAACAAGCTTCTTGCAGCAAAAGCTGATGAAACTAACATGCCAATACACTAACTATTTAAAACAACAAATTGAGTAAACCATACAGGCTTTATCATAAATGCCTAACTTTATATTTCAACCTAACCTATAATTGCATTGGTCCAATGAAGCGAGCTCAAAAAAAAAAAAAAGGGCGGGGGGGATAGGCGGGGGGCCGGCGGGCGGGTGAGTAAACTGGTAGATCCAATAAGCAATATAAAAACAGTTATAATCATGTAGAATCATTTAAACCATATCACTAAGCTAAAAGTCTTTTGCGGATAAGAAAAGGAGATCATGCATATATTGACAAAGAATAAAATCGTCGTACTTGGAAAATGCATGATCAATAACATGAATCATATACATTTACAAAAAAGTAAAAATTTTATTTTGACAATATTGTACAGTCCTTTGCAGCCTAAAATCAAAAAGTGCATCATTTTAAAAAAATTAAAATATTACATACATATGAGCAGTCTTGCACAGAAGAAATTTTCAGAGTATTCCACAAAAGCTTTAACTGTAGCAAATGTTTTATTTAAACACACCACCTGCTACTATTAAGGAATGCCGAGATATATAGCCATTATCCAAATTTCCCTAAGACTATGAGTTTTCATATTTGGGTCAATGGAGACATTTTCTAAAATTTAGCCCCTGAGAATTGCCAGATTTTCAGCAGCTCGTCGCGTTTACTTCACTACACACTGAATGTGGCAGATCACAAATAGGACAAGTATTTTGTTCAGTGAGTGTACTACACTTTTGGCACCCTGGCGCATACACTGAGAGCAGTGGGAGGCATGGCAATCAATTTAATAGGTCTGATATTAGTATATAAGGGCGGATCCATGCAACGTGGCCAATAGGTTCACCAGTTCATGATCACCTATAACCACCAGTAGACATATAGCATAGGCCAACTACTCATTTCAGTTATAAAGGCTGACACATGAATAGCATATAGCATTTTCTCAATCCATTGAACAATGGACCTTATGAATGTATGCTGTTATTGATCTTATTAATAACAGATCCAATACAACACTTAAATTATACATACAGTACTGCTCACCGTATTAGGATCCCAGACACGAACGGTATGGCAATC
>NC_033801.1:7095565-7101365 GCF_001876935.1 Asparagus officinalis | reverse complement strand
GCCACTTGATGTTCAATATTGGGCTACCATACCTATACCATGACAGAAAAATTAACAAAGCACCTTTATTTCAAAATGAAGTAATTATAATGGATGTTTGCCATGCTTACATGTGATCCTTTACTCGAACAGGATCAGACATGCGCAAATCATAAATCAATATCTGCATGCTCCAAGAAAAAAAATGTAAGTAGTTAAGGTACCAAAATATACAAAAGATAGTTTTCAGTAGAGCTCTTATATAGAATACAGAACATAAACAAGAATATATAAATAGCAGGTCATATAGAGGTAAAATAGTTCCACTTTATTGATTGTAAAAGAAAGGAAAATCAATCACATATCTTACAAAAAAAAGATGTTGCTAAGCAAAGGAGTGCTCCATCGCTCGTACCCACACAATAGGTACACATTCGTACGGTATTAATTAAAATAATGATTCCAAGAATATGCTCAAACATTACTTTTGATAGCTTCTGGATATCTCAAACTATTGAAAGTGTCATATCTAGGGCAATGGCACTACAACTTCTATACACACCTTTGGAAGTTTCAATTAATAGGAGCACATCTACCAATAATTTCTACAAAATATCAGATTGGAATAAACACTTTTGGAAGTTTCAATTAACAGGAGCACATCTACCAACTATTTCTGCAAAAATATCAGATTGGAATGCACATTGCAGGAATGCAACCTAGATACCTTTTGCTCAACATGTTCCGTTCAGCGGAAACCACACAAATGCCAGTATGGTTCAGTCAATAATTCATGCCATTTAAGACAGACAAATTGTAATAAATGACCTGCAGTCCAACATCTGCCTTGTGAAATCAGTGTCAGTCAATAGGTCAAGTATCACACTTCCCTTGCGAGGGTGCTGGGGTTGGATGGGGTTGGTCGAAGACCAAATGACCGGCTCCATTAACATATTTCAATTTTCCCAAGCCAATCACTGTTCAGAACCCTGTCCACCTTCTGGATTTATATGAACTTCCATAATCTCTACTATCATAACATATTTTGCACTGAACTCTCAGCCACACAAAAGAAATTGATTTAAAACTCTGCAAAGACAGGACTTCATTTGCAAATGCTAACAAGTTAAAGATCGTTCTTAAATTACATTAATGTGATGGTTCAAAGCAAAAAATATTACTTCAAGTACAAAAAACATAAAATTAATATTTAAGCAGAATAACTATGGTTAAGGAAGAGAAAGAACATGCCTTCCCAGCACTCGTCCCAACAGCCATGAAGTACCCCTGGGTTTCATCAAACTGGACAGCAGTAACTTCCTGAAGAAGCAAACAACAACAAATTTTAAAGATTTTTCTTTTGATTACATCATAACTCACAGGTAATAAGAGCTAGATCAAAATATTACCTGATCAACACCACCAGCAGGCATAACAGCATTAATTCTGCCAATGGAAGATTTCTTTCTTGTATCAAAACATTCTACAGCTCCATCATCACCACCAGAAGCAACAAGCCCATGGATTGTGCTGAGTTTTTAAAGAATATAAAGAAGATAAAGACCATAATGTCAGTGTTTGGATAAACCAGAAGATCTTGGTATATAAAACTACAATTGTCAACCTATTGAAGAATTTGGGCAACTAATTAAAATATCTTTAACTAACCTTCGTGAAACGACATTTATAGCAGGTGATTGAGTGCTGAGGGATGTCAGAAAACGCCCCTGACAATTACAAACATTAGGAAAATGAATGGGGAAACGACACAATTATTCTCGATAGAGATAAGTTAATCTAGAAATAGCAGAAACGCTTGAAGACATTAAAAAGGTGATTAATAAGCATCTTTAGCAATCATTCCTGGCTAAGAGCTCAAGAAACAATAACACCAACCTCTGTCAGATTTTCTTCTAAGTTGTAACACTTTAGTTTCACCACCAAGTTTGTGTAAGTTCAATTTATCCTAAGTTTGTGTAAGTTCAATTTGTCCCAAGTTTGTGTAAGTTCAATTTGTCCCAAGTTTGTGTAAGTTCAATTTATCCTTCCTGACAGCATCTGGGAACATTGTTTTGTGTATGGCCCCACAACCCTGGATATTCTGTTTCTATGATATGTTTTAAAATTAGAAGTCTGAAGGACAAACTTGAGATGACGGAAACCTCTCATAAGAGCCACCAGACTATAAGAGATAAGTTGTTTTATCAAGAAATAAAGGATAGATTTGCTTTACAAGTTCACATCAAGGAATCAGGCATTCCCAAGAAATTTGTGAAAAGAATGAGTATTTGTAACAAAAAGCATGTCTTATTAAATAAAAAAACATTTACGCAAACCTGATCCAAATTAATTCTGTACAGATCTGGGGAAGATGCAGCACAAAGCAAGTCACAGGACCAGCAGTCATATGCAATATCTCTTCCCATCCTGATAGAATTAGAACTATTTGTCAGTTATGATGGAAATATATGGTGCTGACTAAAAAATAATAATATACAGCATTCATGACAATTTTAACTCGTGTTTACATCATGAACTAAGACCAGCATTATGAGTTACAGGTATAAGCTAATATACAGATGTCTTATAGTACAGGTTCAATATTTTAGGAATCTATTCCAATCAAGAGAAAAATGAAAGCAGGCATGACCAGCTATATCTCATTACTGAAAACATGAACTTCATAAGCATATTTTATTTATTGATTGATTCAAATATACATTATTCATGAAATTAGTTAAGTCTCCATTAATCTAAATCACAGTAATTTAGGACTCTGAAGCTTTATTTTTGCAGAGTCATCAAATGCTAAAAGTTTAAAGGTAACATCTGTTTAAACAGGATGGTTCTTTATATAGTACATGATAAACAAAGATTAAGGGAAGGACTTTATCCCTGAGATGTAGGTAAGCTTCATGAATCCATTTCTTTCTATTCAGCTCTAACAAAGGCCATCACCTAAAAGATAACTTTGATAAGTGACTATAAAATCTTAGGACTTTATCCCAATTTCTAGGTAAGTTTCCATGAATCAATTTCTCTCATTCAGCTCTATCAAAGGCCACCTCATCAACCAACTTACTAGTCTCAACTTTGAAGTATCCACAATATTTCTCTCTCAAGAAAAGTGCCGATAAACTTCATTCCTCATTTCTGGTTGTGTAATTCTGCATATGTTCATAAAGGCCTTACAATTCTTTTTCACATAGAAACATGAAGATAGAGAATCATTATTAGTAAATGAACCTTGGAATACGCAAGCTGTAGTGGCTCCCATATTTCGCATGAAGGCAAACAGACCGATCAGCACATAGAAACGCAATCTTAGAATAATCATCACCAAGCACCTATAATCAGTAGTAAATGTGTCATCAGTCCATTCCGGAAGTACCAGCATAAATATGAGATCAAAGGAGGACACACACTAGACTTCAAAAGAAACAACAAGTTTCAGAAGCTAAAGATAATAAAACTGACTGCTAAATGCAGATAAATTCTCTCTCTCATGTATATTTGCAAATCTTTCTTATGCTCCAGTCATTGGTGTTTAACATCTTCCTTGTCAACTTTATGTAATATTGGAAATCATAAAATGGGAAGTAATTTGTACACTAAACAAGAAGAATAACCGAGCATGGACAACTCCCATTAAACCATAAAAAGTTATTCAGGGTTTGAATCAACCAAACGACTTTTTGAACGTGACTATAATAGATATAAAAAAGACGTGTTAAGTGAACTGAGGTAAATTTCTGAACTGTGTAGCTGATATTTACCTGAAAGTCAATGATTTCCGAAACCAAGTGTCTTTCAAATTTCAACGACAACTGACTTAACTCATACACTTTCACTTGTGGAGGATAAATACCTGTTATAAGATTAACCAGATATCAGAAGTAAATTTTAGCACAGAAAACACACTAGCAGTATAAGAAAAGCTACTGCAGAACAAATGCATGACGCTATATGAATTTCATTTTTTTGATACTATGACGCATTTCATAAACAACGCCAGTACTGAGAGTAGATCAGCAAGAATTTTTTTTTTTATGTGAGCTTCCTTCCTACTAGGATCATCTTCTTTCTATGTGACTGCCATATTTCTGATGATGATTGCTGTAATCTTGTGTATTTGGACGTTATCTTATTAAAAAAAAATATGAGGCCTAGTTCTTGCTGCTTCTTTTTCTCTCTTGGATGTTTCAAATTTGTCAGTTTTACCTCCTTTCCCCTCAACCTTGCGCATGAGTTGGTTACAACAGTTTGTTAATAATGAGCAAGATCACTACTTAATATGAATCCTATCTAAACATTCCTAAAGAAAATAAGATGTATTAGTTTTCCACAGTCTCGCAGAAAATTTATAAACTTCTTAAACTTATCAAGTATGACAGTCATTGCATGTGAACTTCCATCTTCTTGAAATCAAAATGACTTGATGCAATTCTACATGCCATACATATATGTTCTAAGAAAATTAAGGAACGACAATCCAAACTTGTAGATACTCAAAAAATTTCCCAGCTGTCACAAGAAGATATTTAAACAGTAAGAGATGGAACTACCAAGTTAGTTATCTCCGTTTATAACATAATCCATTTGCCACTCATTTCAATCAAACTCTTCAGTATATTTAAATTAGAAAAATACAGAAGAAAATTTTGCTAAAATTCACCAGAGAACAATTGATTTCTTCAGAAAAAAGTCACACAAAACTACAATTTTGCAATTTGAAGTACCTGAAGCGATAACATGTTCACCATCAGGGGTCACCTTCACTTTGGTCGTCGCAGTCTCAAATCTTAAATCTTGGATTATATCAACCCTCCGCTGGTAATCTAATGATCAATGTTCCAATAAAAACCCAAGTCAATTGAAAATCATAAACTGGATGAACAAATACAACCAAAAATTCAAATTAGGAAGTAGAGTGAAGAAACGAACCTTTGTCTTTGCGGAGGGCTTTGAGCTTGTTAGGGGGGAGCCAGGCGGCGGGGTTTCGCTGGCCGGAGATTGAGTAGAGCTTGACGCCATTAATGGAGGTCGATTTGATGCTGCCTCCTTTGCTTTCCATAGTTTCTTTGATTAATGAAGGTGATAAACCCTAGAGAGAGAAGAAAATGAGAGAGTTCTCTTTCTCCCTGCAACTGCCACGACCGCGGTCTAGGGTTTAAGCTTGGGGGAGGGCGTAAATAATCGGATTCGGGTCGGGTTCGTATAATTTATGTAACCGAACTCGATAAGTAATTTTCTTTTTTTTAATCAAACCAAGACCCAGCCATTGGAGTTATCGCGGTGGGCAAGTAAATCACTTTTTAAGTTAGGAAATGACAGTATTTTCTCATGGACATAGTTGAGCTCTATTTTTTTTAAGAGAAAAGGAAGAAGACTAAACAAATTTGGTTACTACATCTAAGGTAGGGGTGTTAAATGGGTGGGTTTGGGTATTAAATGGGTGGGCTATAAATGGGTGGGCATATTTTGCCCATTTACCTATTTATGGCCCATTTAATATTTTCTAAATGGGCGGATTTTTGCCCACCCATTTAATAAACAGGCCACTCATTTGCCCATTTAACTATAGTAGCTATATATATAATACATTTGGGTGTTTTTTGTAAACTTTTAGGGGGGGTTTGTAAACTATTGGGGACTTTTTGCAAAATTTTGGGTGTTTTTTGTAAACGTTTTGGGGTTTTTTTGCAAACATTTTGGGGTTTTTTTGCAAACATTTTGGGGCCTCTTTGGAAACTTTTTGGGGGCATTTTGCAGACTTTTTGAGTATTTTTTGCAAACTTTTTTTTTTGGGGGGGGGGGGGTT
>NC_033801.1:7083459-7095559 GCF_001876935.1 Asparagus officinalis | reverse complement strand
TTTGGGGGGGGGGGGGTTACAACCTTTTGAGGGGTTTTTTTTGCAAAATTAAAGCATTTGCTAAACTTAATATCAGAGAAAGAATCTCCAGACATAAACACTGAAATGATGGCCAAAACATTGATTTCAAATGTCAATCAACTAAACCCTAGATCTACAAAAAACCTAAGAAAATGCCGAGATTGAGAAGATGAAAGGACCTAACACCAGGCTGAGCTTGTTTGCTTAGCTTAAAAACTACTGTTAAATTCTAGATTTATCCAAAAAGCGAATCAATTAACAAACTAAATATCCAGAGCAAGGATCTCGTAGCACAAGACTAAAATCATGGTCAAAGCATTGATTAAAAATTTAACAGTTAACTAAACGCTAGGTCTAGGGCGAGAACTAATGCCGCAAGCACCAGATCAAAATAAAACCTCAAAAAGTAACCGAAATCAAAGAACAATAGCGTCAGATACCTAAACAATAGTCAAATCATTGATTTCAACTCATCGATTCATTAAACCACAGATCTACACCAAAAGGTACAGCAACAAGCACGAGATCAAAGCAAACCCTAGAAAATCACCGAGACGAGAGGGTCAAAGTTACGATACCTAGCTGAACTTGAGTTGGTGCTGCTCGCCGGCTAGCTAGAGCGAACCGCTGACGAAGACAAGCTTGCCGCCGGCGGGGTTTTGGTTTTGGGATGACGGAACTAAATGAGAAGGCCGAAGGGTTTTGGTTTGAATCAGATCAGGGTAAATGGGCTTCGGGTTTTGTTTTTGGGAATACGGGCAGGTAAATGGGTGAATAGAAACCGTCCATTTAGTATCCATTTAGTATAGTTTGAAATGAACCCGTCCGATTAGATCCACTTAATTAAATGGGTGGGTTTTAGATGGGCCAAGTGATGAGCGGATCAGGTGGGTAAATAGGCATAGGCAAATATTGTCTTCCCTAATCTAAGGAATGATAAACAAATGTATTGTATATCTTTTTGAAAATTGTCGATAAAATTTGAGTTGTCATGGAGCCTACTTTTTTGTTTATAGGAGTACGAAAATAGTATTAAGTTTTATAGTACGGTTATCACTGCTCTCTATCCAAATGTTAACGGTCTCAACTCCAAAAGTGCGACTATGATAGTAATATCGTTCTAATTAGTCACATTCCATCTATGCAACAAAAGGTACCAAAAGAAACATTCCCGATTGTTACAAATTATAGCTACATGTTATTGCCATAAGCATGTTTAGCAAATGATCGAAGTGACTTATAAGGCATTTTTGTGACTTATAAGACACTTTGAGATATTTGGCAAATGACTTATTTTGGTTTATAATCCATCAAAAGATAAGCCATAAGATTTGGCTAAGTAAAAGACATATATACCCCTCATTATTTCACAAAATTCTAAGCAATGCACATTTGGTGGATTGCAAGTCATGTTCTATTTGATAATTTTGGCAATAATGAGGATTTTTTTTTGAGAGAAATAATGAGGAATTATAACCTAGTCGTTTGCCCAATTTCTAGAAATAGAATATAATCTACTAAATGTACTAAACACTATGAATTATAAATTCATATGTAGCATAATCTATTTGTGAACTCTAATCTAAGTGGATCACGGTTCAAAGTTGCCTAACATGCTTTCAATTTTATGGAATAATTTTTTCATTTGACTTAACCTTGTTTCATTGGTTTTCATTGATGTCCAACACTGATGATGATGATAATAATAGTAATAATAATAACAACGTGAACAACAAAATTGAGGTTCAAATTTTGAATGAAATTTTTGATTTTCCCCTTATTAGAAGATACTTATGACAGAAGAAAGATGTTTCCATATATCAGAAAGTTTAAACTTCTACTTAAAATACACATTATATCATTGATGTTAACAATTCATAACTGGTATTGTGATTTATTTTTTTGATAGTGGAAAGAATCTGAATCCAAAACTAAAGTGATCTATGATGATGCTAACCTTTGATTTATGTGGTTCGTGTAATTTAAAGCTCTCAAGAATGAAAAATTAAATAAATTCGAAAACTTTTTAGCCTACAAAAATCTGAATCTAGAGCACGAACAATTTTCTCCATCAGAAAAGGCTAATATTTTGAATTATCATACTCCATTTAAAAGTACGACTTGGGGAAAATCTTTCCATGGTCAATAATATTACCCTTAACTTTTTTAAAATATTATATTATTATCCTAATCTATTCTAATTTTCCTATCTTCTTTGAATTTATAATTGAATGATTTATCTTATCCATAATGAGACTTAACATGTTATTGGATAAAATAGATATGTTTGGTATAATTAAAATCTTTTACTTATTTCAGTTTGTAGAGAAATCAAAAAAATATATGCTAGCCAGCACCTAAAAGTTTTTGGACCTTGTAAAAAATATCTTCTAAGTTTTTAAAATTATAAAAACACCCCTACAAATTTAAAATTTTATTAAAACATCTTAAAAATTATAAATTTTACTTATTTTAATTCAGTGAGAAATCTGAAAAGTATATATTAACTAAAAAATAAAAGTTTTTTACATTGGAGAAAGTATATGGCAAGTTTTGAAAAATACAAAAGTACTCCTAAAAATTCAAAATTTGTAAAAAAAAACACCTTGAAAATTTCAAACCTATAAACACACTAAAAACCTATAAATAACACAAACAACCCCCAAAAATTTATGGAATTTTCAATAAACATTCTAAATTTTTTACAAATTGCAAGATAAAACCCTCAAGATTGTAAATTTTATAAAAATCCTGATAATTTCTAACCTAATATTACATTAAAAATATAAGAGTTGTAAATATCCTTTGCATAAATTATAATTTATAGAAAACATCCTTAAAGTTTTAAAAATTACAAACAAACACTCAAAATTAAAATTTTACAAAAAACACCTTGAGAATTTCAAACTCATTAGTAAATTGAAAATATAATAATTATAAATAGTATATAAATAATTTACAATCTTTAGAAAATGCCTATAAGTTTAAAAAATTATAAAAACCCCCTAATATTCATAATTTACAAAAAAACACTATGAGAATTTCTAACCTATAGAAAATGAATATATAAAATTACTAGCAATCCATAGAAAATAAAAAATTTACAAAAAATATCATACACCCTTTAAAAGTATAGATTTAGAAAAAACTTTTCAGGATCAATATTACCCATAACTTTTTTTAAAAAGAATATAACTAATTAAAAATCTATTAGATTTGAAATTTACAAAAAAACAAACTTAAAGTTTAGTACATTGCAAATTAGCCATCTAAAGTTTAAAATTTTTCTGTGATTTTTTTGTAGTTCCTTGATCTTAATGTAATTTTGAATAGTTTTGTGTATTTGTAAATTATAAGAGTTTATTGTGTTTGTTTTTATAAGTTTTAAAACTTTTGAGGGTGTTTCTTTTGTAGTTTTCTAAATTTTCATTGTGTTTTTAGTATAATGCATAGATACATTAATTAATGATGATATTGAAAAGTAAGTCATTCTTAAGATATATTAAGCTATAGTTAAGTGTGCGCATCACTATTCCTAGGCAGTATAGTTTATGCATGCAAAAATTTTCAAACAATCTATATAGTGGTTAAAAGTTTTTTAACTTTAATGTACTATTAATTATAAATTATATTTAATGTGAACCCACCATGTAATTTTGACTGTGGTCATTATAATTTTAATATGTTTAATCGATTGACTATTTAGGTATATAAACCATGTATTACTTTACTTTCTGACGTGAACTAATATTTGACACTTAATATTTTAAATTATTACGTTTAAATTTAATATAAAGAGGAGCTTTAATAACATTTGTTTATTTACTTACAGGATAATACAATTTTAATTCCTATTTTTTGCTTGAGATTTATTTTATAGTTACGCGTATCAAATTATTAACTAAAATAATTATTATTTATGCTTAAATTAGGATGATTGTAGTTGGCCACTCACTATGAAATTTTTATAAAGACATAGACCTTACTATAATTTTATGCACTACCCATGTATATTTTATAAATTAATTATTAATTTAACATATTAAATTACTTTTCCTTTGTAGAAATTTTTCTTTGGCTTTTGGATTATGTAATCACTATGTCACCATTCTAGGGTAGAAAGGACATCATTCTAAATAGCTTCAAACCAATGTTTGGGTTGAACTAAAGTATATACTATTGTTACTATGGGTATATATTTTTTAAGAAAATCATGTTGATACTTTTAAACAGAAGAGAATATTCCAACCTCTGATATTGTAAAACAAAATATAGCTAATTGAGTGACTAGCAAAAGAGGACTTGCATCAGAAAAGTATGAATAATAAGATAAAGAGAAAAGGTAATGGCATTGCCAATAATATTACCAATAGCAAACTACAATGTAAAGTTAATCTATTTTGTGGAGCCCAACTATTGACTATAAGTATTGAGGTTTCCATATATATACTTTATAATTTATTAAAAAGGGTGTATAATCTTATCTAATGAGATTAAATTAATACTAAATAGTAATATCATTGTAAATGAACAATTACAAAGATGTTAGGGACTAACATGTATGTATTTAAGATTTTAGGACGAATATTTTAATAACTTATTTATATAAGCACGCTCACTTAGCCATCTATTATGTTCATTTTTCTCCTCCCTCATTCTCCACCAATTTTGCTATCAAGCTCGGAGAGAAATAGAATTCATGTCGGTGAGGTCTTCTCTCCCTCTATCCCTCGATCTCATTTTTTTAAAATTAGTTTCTTTGATTCTTTTTTAATATTTTCTTGGATCCATTCCATACTTCGTTCTATGAAGTGTCTTGTTAGATTCAATTTAAATATATTTTTATTTTAATTATTGTTTTCTCCTATTCATGGGTTAATTAATCACCAGAATGTTTAGGTCTTTTCGCCCATTTCATATTTTGAATTAACAATTTATTTTAGGAGAATTATTCAAAAGAGCACTTTTTAAAAATATTAGCAAAATCGATTGTTTTACATAATAATTAATAATATTAACATCTTTTTTGCCACACCATCAAGACTGACAACAAAGATGTTAATTTTGTAAAAAAAAACATCTTTAAAATACATGGGACTAATAATCCCGTGTAATTGGAGAACATTAATTACAAAAGTAATTAAAGTCAGAAAATACATGAGACTACCACTCTTGCGTATTTTGCAGTCGGAACTAGAAAATACATAAGACTACTGTATATGTCCTATATATAATGTAATTGATTCAGGCAAGTGAATTATAATAGCATTTTCCATTCATATTGGGGTAAGATATGATAGGAACCTTGCATCAAAGAGAATTTTTTATATTTAAAGTACATAGCGAAATATATCATAATCTCCCTGTTCTAATTTCACAATAAAATAATCATTCATACTTTTAGTTATACTTTTATGGTATGGATAATGAGCTATAAAATTAAATGAGAATATTAGATAATGTAAATATAAGTAAAATCACAACTAAAAGTTAATATGAATATGAGTTAAACCACAACTAAAAGTTTAATGGACATGTTGCAAGTAAATTCATATGTAAAAATTCATTACGAATTGAATGATCACCCATCTTTTAAAGACTTCAAGATACTAATAAACAAAGATATTGTACTAGATTAATGTGTTTATAACTCACAAATAGTAGATCACTTGGCGACAGTCTGGGCTGATGGAAATAATAATAATATTTCATTTAAAAGAGTGATTATTGTTTTCGCCAAAAGTCGGTTTTGTTGTCGAATTCATTATATCTTCGGTCGATTACAATAAATTCAAATGGCTCTCGTGCTCTACATCCTCTGGAAGAATGGCGCCGGCGGCTAGTCCCCATTGTCAATGATGTCAGTAGGGGGTATTTATAGCCTACCTTGGACAAGGTCGAGGACCTGAAGTACGCGCAATAGGCCGGGAATCAAACGACATATCCCTTTGACCGCCGCATCCCGGACTGCAGCGGCTCATTGCGCGGCAATGAGCATGGACATGCAAGCGGCGTATGTGGCGCGGCAGCATGAACTGCAACGTGGCAGCGCCACAAAGCAGTTACCAGCACGTTCATCGTGCTTTGAAACTGATCCTCAGTACTTGAGCGACACCACGACTTTTAACCCACCTTTTCGTGTTTACACTGCTACGTCCACGTCAGCGAAAAGTACGACAACTACACGTTCTATCTTTCTGATACGCCGCCACGTAGACTTCAGCATAATCATCACATAACTACCTCGCGTAACCGCATGTAGCATCCCCTATAGTCGCCGGCAATCCATGGATTGCCGCGCCGCAGAAGCCGCGCATTAAAAATTCCACTAATGAACTGCCGCGTCTTAGCCGCGGCACTCTGATGACTGCCCTGTAGCGCGGCACATGAGCTGGGGCGCGCTGTAGCCGCGGCAGGCCATGAGCTGGCCGCGCCCAGGCACGCTGTAGTTTGCATTGTTCTGTGAATTCACATTGTTTTGTGTTGATTTCACATATCCTTTTGCTTCCTTTGGGCTTGTATGATCTCCCATGACTTAGATACTGATGTTTATCACTCTTCTCTTTGTCTTGAGTGAATATTTGGATGTCTGTAAGCATTTTGACGTCTACATTCCATGAAGTCACCGCCATCAACCGTGGCTATGAGAAGAATCTAAGGCGGCATTCAACGTGACTCAAATCCCGACTTTTCCGCCAGAAAAGGGAAAAGTCGAAATCCAAGAATTGCTCAAAGGATGTCTCGCTCCAATTAAGCTATCAGACCAGAGACTACAAAGAGAATGCAAGAAGGAATGTCCCTCGGGAGGAATAAATGTCTCGGACACTTATTTCTGGCAATCAGCTTCTGATGATCAATGTCTAGGCAGCAGGAACAAATCAGAGAAGTATTCAGCAAATCACTGCTCAACTCGGCATCAGTCCACTCAAATATCTGTCACGGAAGCTCTAGCAAACACGTGAAGAAATTAGAGCTGAAGTGAAGACAGAAATGAAGTTGCTATCCAACAAAGAGAAGAACTGTTTAACTCAACAGCCTGCAAGAAGACCTCCTGAGTCGCGAATCAGGCGATTTGAATCCAGACCTCGCCCAACACTCGGATGTTGTAAGATCGACAGTGTATCCGAGGTGGATGAAGTCAGTAGTGGCTGCGATACACCTCCATGGCAATGAACCGCTGCGGGGGTGGTTTAACGATCTCCAATAAACGATATTTGGGGGTGGTTCAACGTAGCCCGTCTCACTGGGGGTGGTCCAATTATCTTTACTCGACAATCATTCAGAAAGAAATGAAGACGATCGACGGGAAACCAGCCGCGCAGCCAGGCTGCCGGCGATCAAAAACTTGAAGACAAAATCAATGCTTTGATGACGGCCTCAAGAATTAAGAAGAGCGGGTATGCCATGTCCTTATCCGAGGGAATGGGATTCAATACCGATACACCCGACCAAATTCAAATCTGATTAACTTTTCATACCGTTTGAAGGAGAGTTCGCCGCGATTCAACACTTGATTTATTTCAAGTCTCATTGGGCATAATCTCTGGAAACGAGGCTTAATGATCCGGTCATTCCGTTGCACCCTTCGTGGGCCGCCTTCGTGGTACCTCGTCAGACGGCTCTAAGCGCAGGGAGCATCAATTGCTGGGATGACATGGAAAGTTTGTTCCGATCAGGCAACTTCTTTCGATGATGACCGACCGAAGTGTCCAATCCGGGAACTCTTTTGGATGGAGAGGTCAAAAAGACCGGAGCAGTCAGTGCGACGATTTCTGTCAACGCTTCCGGCAAGCAATAAATTGCAGAGAATTCCTAATTACAGAGGAAGTTCATCCTGCAACATGGTCAGCAATAACCTCTCCCATACGATGGTCTTGGAAGCTCCTGGGGGTTGTGCCATCCACAACTTCGGCAAGAGTTAAAATCTCGGGGTGAACAAGCTGAGGGCACTTTCTTAAAGAAAGAAAGCTGAGAGAGGCCAACAAATGACATGCTGCAATCATTGAGATGCGACTCTCGATCTGAGGTTTCAAAAGGAATATTCTTTCGAAGATGATGAAGCTCGCAGCAACATGCTTGGAATACGGCTCCTCGCTAATCTGAAAAATCGAGCTACCACCATTAAAGATTCAGGATGGTGCCTAAAATGATTAGGATCCAATTACTGTGCGTAGCCAAGAAGGGTTCTTATCCACTGAGATTTTCTTTGACTCAAAACAAGATCAAGGCCCTAATTGACTCCGGCCGTCATAACGACGAAAGAAGTCGAGTAAAGAACGACCATATAACTCCATTGGGTGACACGAGTATAAATTGTTTCGCCCTGCACTCCAAGAGTATACGGTATAAACTGCTTCTCGTCTCTAACTAGCACAATATTATAACCTAGTTTTGGGCAAAAGAATGGCTAGGGGGTGTGGATCCATAATACAGGAAGTTTCCTAGAGAATCTTATATTCCTAGGAATAGACCGCGAACATATTGGACTGAGGTTAAGCGACTGCTCGTTATACCGTAAGGTTTTACAGAAAGCTGGGGGTCCGATAATTTCATGTAATGGAAGTTCCATGGAGAATGTTAAATAATAATATTCTTAGGGATAACCCGATTTATTATGGAGCGAATGATAAATAGCTAAGGCTCCTATTATAATTTTCGAACACTGCTTTGGCTGGATGAGAATTCAATCACTTTCGTTAGACTCATCCTTCGCGCTCACAAAACGCCATTTGGTTCAAACCTTTAAAACAGTTAGGAACGCGAAGCCAAATCCCGCTCTCGATTCGTTCCATGAAATGAGAGGTCCAACAAATGTAAACCGATCAAACCTTAAAAGCAGTTAGATCGTACTTAAATTCGCATTTTGGTCCAAACCTTTAAACAGTTAGGAATGCAAAATCCAAAATTCCCCTCTCGATTCGTTCGGGGCATGAACGAGAAGGTCGCACAAATTGAACGATCAACCTTTAAACAGTTAGGGATCGTCTCAAATCCCATTTTGGTCAAACCTTTAAACAGTATAAGGACCAAAGCCAAAATCTCCTGCTCGATTCAGTTCATTGAAAGCGAGAGGTGCGCACAAATTGAAACGATCAAACTTTAAACAGTAGGATGCGTATCAATTCCTATTTGGTCAAACCTTAAACAGTTAGGACGCAAAGCCAAAATCTCCTCTCGATTCGTTCCATGAACGAGAGGGTCGCACAAATTGAAGGCGATCAAACCTTAAACAGTTAGGATCGTCTTAAATTCCCATTTTGGTCAAACCTTTAAAGCAGTTAGGACCAAGATCCAAAATCCGCTGCTCGAAATTCGTTCTCATGAACGAGAGGTCCACAATTGAACGATCAAAACCTTTAAAGCAGTTAGGAATGCGTCTCAAATATCCCATTTTGGTCAACACGCTTTAAACAGTTTTTTGTTATTTTAAGGACAAAAGCGAAAATCTCCTCTCGATTCGTTCCATGAACGAGAGGTCGCACAAATTGAAGATGCAAACTTTTACAACAGTTAGGATCGTCCTCAAAATTCCTATTTTGGTCAAAACCCTTTAACAGTTGAGGACCAAAGCCAAAATCTCCTCTCGATTCGTTCCATGAACGAGAGGTCCACAATTGAATGATCAAATCCTTTAAACAGTTAGGATCATCTCGGCTGGCCTACTTGGTCAAACCTTTAAACAGTTAGGACCAAAGAACCAAATCCCCTCTCGATTCGTCCCATGAACGAGAGGTCCATAAATTGAACGATCAAAACTTTTAAACAGTTAGGATCGATCTCAGAATCGCCAACTTGGTGCAAGACCTTAACTACAGTTAGGACCAAAAGCCAAAATCCCCTTTCGATCTTCTCATGACGAGAGGTCCAGCTTCGATTTGCGGCAATCCAAAAACTATAAAAGTTAAGATTGCTTCAATCTCGAAATTGATCAAACCTATCGGGGGGGATTCTGCTGAATAGAAATCCTACTTCAAAATTTCCCCTTTGTACCAGGAGATAGAATATAAAATTCTTCCTCTCCGATTTCGGTTCATCTTACTCAACAAACAAGAGACCAGGAGATAGAAATAAAATCTTCGCTCGTCCGATTTCGGGTTTATGCTCTACGCAAACAAAAAAGAGACGCAGGAGATAAGAATAATAAAATTATTCGCTCTCCATCATCGGGTTCATCTGGCTACCAACAACAAGAGACAGGAGATAGAATCATAAAATTCTTCCTCTCCATCATCGGTTTATGATCCTACAACAAACAAAGAAAGACCAGGAGATAGGAATCATATTCTTCGCTCTCGCGATTCTGGGTTCATCTCTACCAACAAAAAACAAAGACCTGATTAGCTCCAATAGGTAGCACGAGTCCTAAAAACTGTTTCCCTATCATCAACAGGAAAGTTTCTAGGAACTATTACTCAGAATATTCTATAAGAATAACCTGAATACTGCGCAATAGGTACACGAGTCTAAACTCGTTTCGGCCTATGAAAAAAAAAAAAATAGAAAAAAAAGAAAAGAAAAAAAAACATCACAGGAAAGTTTCTAGTAGATAAGTTACTCAAGAATATTCTTAGAATAACCTGAATACTGCCAATAGGTAAGCACGAGTCTAAAACGTTTCCTAAGCCCTCAACAAGGAAGTTTCTGGGAGAATATCAGTTAAATATTTTGAGAATAAACTGAGCACGCCCAAACGGGTATATGCAGTGTCATTTGAACGACAAGGACGGCTGATTTCACAAGTACAAGTTCCAGCTTAATTAAGATCTCTACAATGGAGCAAAGCGATAAACGCGATGCGGGAAGAATCTTAACTATTCTAGCAAAGCACTGAATAAGATTGAGAGACAAAGAGATCAAAAATTTGAAGGCCACATACGGGTTCCTCTGGACACGATCTACTCAAATCAAGCATTGAAAAGGATCATAAGTAAGACCTATCTTATCCAAAGCATCCCAGCAACTCCCTCTATATAAAGATTTGAGTCTGGAATTACTTTGGAGGTGGTATCTGTAGGCGTCAAAAAATGCTGAAAGATATCCAAATAGCAGCTCAAGAGGAATATCCAAAAAGACAGAAGAACACAGTGTTGGGATGTCTCGCATACGAGACAATCTTTACTGTATCGCCATGCGAGACTGTAAAGGAGCATTCTCTGTGCTCGGCAGGGCGAGACAGTCTTTACTGTCTCGCCAGGCGAGACAACATTCTCTGTCTCGCGCAGGCCGAGAAACAGTTTCTCTGTCCTCGGCGCCGCGAGACAGCATATCTCTGTCTCGCCCAGCCGAGACAGCATTCTCATGTCTCGGCCCGCGAGACAGCATTCTCCTGTGCTCGCCCACGAGAAGTTTTTTCCAAAAGAAGTTATAAACACTTTATAACCGTCGAAACGTGGCCACCAACTGTTCAAGAACGGGGGATACGTCGTGGCGAGAATCACGTTGATAACCTGCCAGAATAAACGGAGTTTAAAACGTGGGAAGAGCGCGTTACAAGTGATGAAAACTGGCAGTTTCGCGAGACAGTATTAATGTCTCCGCTGGCGAGAAGCAAATTTACTGTCTCGCTGGGCGCAGACACAAACAACTGTCTGCGGCGCAGCGAGACAGCAAACAGCTGTCTCGCGCGCCGAGACAGCAAATGCTGTCTCGCAGAGCACTGTTCATCAGAGGTGAGTAAATAGCCCCCGAAGGCCGTTTTCAGCAAGGGGGCTGGAGCAGAGAGCATGCTAAGTGATCAATTTTGAAGCAATCCAGAGCAGAGGTGGGGGCTGATGCTTACGGCCAATCCATATGAAATTGAGCTTTGTACTTGATTTCAAAGAAGAACGACTATCTACATCGATAAGATATCGTTTCAAATTTCTCACTTCCGATAAACGAAGTCAGAATGCATAAAACCCACGGTTCAATCAGAATCTGTGACTTGGTGTCGCGAGCGAGTAAAGCCTCCGGTAGTAAAAAAGGCAAAGATCCACCGAAAGCAGTGATCGCAAACAAGCATCCTGCGTTTATTTTCTCAAGAGTTGTAATTTTCTTTTTGTTGTGTAAAAAGAGTCTTATAAAACACTGTTTTCTTTTG
>NC_033801.1:7012675-7082459 GCF_001876935.1 Asparagus officinalis | reverse complement strand
CAAATTGAACGATCAAACCTTTAAACAGTTAGGATCGTCTCAAATTTCCATCTTGGTCAAACCTTTAAAAAGTTAGGACCAAAGCCAAAATCTCCTCTTGATTCATTCCATGAACGAGAGATCCACAAATTGAGCGATCAAACCTTCCTACAGTTAGGATCGTCTCAAAACTCCCACTTGGTCAAACCCTACTACAGTTAAGACCACAACCAAAATCTCCTTTCGATTCATTTTTTGCGAACGAAGGGTCCACTTTTGAATTGAGTAATCAAACCTTATGACAGTTAGGATTATTCAAACCAATCCAGATTCTCTAAGTGGAGATCCCACTTTGAGTTTCTTTACTCCAGGAGATAGAATATAAAATTCTTTTTCTCCGATTCTGGGTTTATCTCTACCAACAAACAAGAGACCAGGAGATAGAATATAAAATTCTTCCTCTCCAATTCTGGGTTTATCTCTACCAACAAACAAGAGACCAGGAGATAGAATATAAAATTCTTCCTCTCCATCATCGGGTTCATCTCTACCAACAAACAAGAGACCAGGAGATAGAATATAAAATTCTTCCTCTCCATTATCGGGTTCATCTCTACCAACAAACAAGAGACCAGAATACTCCAATAGGTATACGAGTCTAAACTATTTCCCTAATCTCAACAGGAAGTTTCTGGAGAATATTACTCAAAATATTCTAGAGACCAGGAGATAGAATATAAAATTCTTCCTCTCCATCATCGGGTTCATCTCTACCAACAAACAAGAGACCAGGAGACAGAATATAAAATTCTTCCTCTCCATTATCGGGTTCATCTCTACCAACAAACAAGAGACCAGACTACTCCAATAGGTATACGAGTCTAAACTATTTCCCTAATCTCAACAGGAAGTTTCTGGAGAATATTACTCAAAATATTCTTAAGAATAACCTGATTACCTCCCAACGGGTATATGAGGTTACACTATTTCCCGAACACTCCAATAGAGCATATGAGTATAAACTATTTCTCTATTCTTCGACGGCAGTTCAAATTCAAGACTTCGACAACGACCACGTGATAAACGCAGCACCGGAGGGATTTTAGCTATTCTACAAAGTACTGAATAAGCTAAAAGATAAAGAAGTCAAGGATTGAAGCCATCCATAGAGTATGTGTAAAAGAAGTCTTATAAAAAGACTATTTCTTTTGAATTTATTGTAATCGACCGAAGATATAATGAATTCCACAACGAAACCAACTTTTGACGCAAACAAGCTGGCGACCACAGTGGGAGATAAAGAGAAGGTGATAAACATCAGTATCTGTAGACGTCAAAAATGCTTACAGACATCCAAATATCACTCAAGACAAAGAGAAGGTGATAAACATCAGTATCTAAGTCATGGGAGATCATACAAGCCCAAAGGAAGCAAAAGGATCTGTGAATCAACATAAAACAATGTGAATTCACAGAACAATGCAAACTACAGCGTGTGGGCGCGGCAGCTCATGGTGCCGCGGCTACAGCGCGGCAGCTCATAGTGCCGCGGCTAAGACGCGGCAGTTCATAGTGCCGCGGCTTGGGCGCGGCAATCCATGGTGCCGCGGCTACTATAGGGGATTCCTAACTGTTTAAAGGTTTGATCGTTCAATTTGTGGACCTCTCGTTCATGGAACGAATCGAGAGGGGATTTTGGCTTTGGTCCTAACTGTTTAAAGGTTTGACCAAGATGGGAATTTGAGACGATCCTAACTGTTTAAAGGTTTGATCGTTCAATTTGTGGACCTCTCGTTCATGGAACGAATCGAGAGGGGATTTTGGCTTTGGTCCTAACTGTTTAAAGGTTTGACCAAGATGGGAATTTGAGACGATCCTAACTGTTTAAAGGTTTGATCGTTCAATTTGTGGACCTCTCGTTCATGGAACGAATCGAGAGGGGATTTTGGCTTTGGTCCTAACTGTTTAAAGGTTTGACCAAGATGGGAATTTGAGACGATCCTAACTGTTTAAAGGTTTGATCGTTCAATTTGTGGACCTCTCGTTCATGGAACGAATCGAGAGGGGATTTTGGCTTTGGTCCTAACTGTTTAAAGGTTTGACCAAGATGGGAATTTGAGACGATCCTAACTGTTTAAAGGTTTGATCGTTCAATTTGTGGACCTCTCGTTCATGGAACGAATCGAGAGGGGATTTTGGCTTTGGTCCTAACTGTTTAAAGGTTTGACCAAGATGGGAATTTGAGACGATCCTAACTGTTTAAAGGTTTGATCGTTCAATTTGTGGACCTCTCGTTCATGGAACGAATCGAGAGGGGATTTTGGCTTTGGTCCTAACTGTTTAAAGGTTTGACCAAGATGGGAATTTGAGACGATCCTAACTGTTTAAAGGTTTGATCGTTCAATTTGTGGACCTCTCGTTCATGGAACGAATCGAGAGGGGATTTTGGCTTTGGTCCTAACTGTTTAAAGGTTTGACCAAGATGGGAATTTGAGACGATCCTAACTGTTTAAAGGTTTGATCGTTCAATTTGTGGACCTCTCGTTCATGGAACGAATCGAGAGGGGATTTTGGCTTTGGTCCTAACTGTTTAAAGGTTTGACCAAGATGGGAATTTGAGACGATCCTAACTGTTTAAAGGTTTGATCGTTCAATTTGTGGACCTCTCGTTCATGGAACGAATCGAGAGGGGATTTTGGCTTTGGTCCTAACTGTTTAAAGGTTTGACCAAGATGGGAATTTGAGACGATCCTAACTGTTTAAAGGTTTGATCGTTCAATTTGTGGACCTCTCGTTCATGGAACGAATCGAGAGGGGATTTTGGCTTTGGTCCTAACTGTTTAAAGGTTTGACCAAGATGGGAATTTGAGACGATCCTAACTGTTTAAAGGTTTGATCGTTCAATTTGTGGACCTCTCGTTCATGGAACGAATCGAGAGGGGATTTTGGCTTTGGTCCTAACTGTTTAAAGGTTTGACCAAGATGGGAATTTGAGACGATCCTAACTGTTTAAAGGTTTGATCGTTCAATTTGTGGACCTCTCGTTCATGGAACGAATCGAGAGGGGATTTTGGCTTTGGTCCTAACTGTTTAAAGGTTTGACCAAGATGGGAATTTGAGACGATCCTAACTGTTTAAAGGTTTGATCGTTCAATTTGTGGACCTCTCGTTCATGGAACGAATCGAGAGGGGATTTTGGCTTTGGTCCTAACTGTTTAAAGGTTTGACCAAGATGGGAATTTGAGACGATCCTAACTGTTTAAAGGTTTGATCGTTCAATTTGTGGACCTCTCGTTCATGGAACGAATCGAGAGGGGATTTTGGCTTTGGTCCTAACTGTTTAAAGGTTTGACCAAGATGGGAATTTGAGACGATCCTAACTGTTTAAAGGTTTGATCGTTCAATTTGTGGACCTCTCGTTCATGGAACGAATCGAGAGGGGATTTTGGCTTTGGTCCTAACTGTTTAAAGGTTTGACCAAGATGGGAATTTGAGACGATCCTAACTGTTTAAAGGTTTGATCGTTCAATTTGTGGACCTCTCGTTCATGGAACGAATCGAGAGGGGATTTTGGCTTTGGTCCTAACTGTTTAAAGGTTTGACCAAGATGGGAATTTGAGACGATCCTAACTGTTTAAAGGTTTGATCGTTCAATTTGTGGACCTCTCGTTCATGGAACGAATCGAGAGGGGATTTTGGCTTTGGTCCTAACTGTTTAAAGGTTTGACCAAGATGGGAATTTGAGACGATCCTAACTGTTTAAAGGTTTGATCGTTCAATTTGTGGACCTCTCGTTCATGGAACGAATCGAGAGGGGATTTTGGCTTTGGTCCTAACTGTTTAAAGGTTTGACCAAGATGGGAATTTGAGACGATCCTAACTGTTTAAAGGTTTGATCGTTCAATTTGTGGACCTCTCGTTCATGGAACGAATCGAGAGGGGATTTTGGCTTTGGTCCTAACTGTTTAAAGGTTTGACCAAGATGGGAATTTGAGACGATCCTAACTGTTTAAAGGTTTGATCGTTCAATTTGTGGACCTCTCGTTCATGGAACGAATCGAGAGGGGATTTTGGCTTTGGTCCTAACTGTTTAAAGGTTTGACCAAGATGGGAATTTGAGACGATCCTAACTGTTTAAAGGTTTGATCGTTCAATTTGTGGACCTCTCGTTCATGGAACGAATCGAGAGGGGATTTTGGCTTTGGTCCTAACTGTTTAAAGGTTTGACCAAGATGGGAATTTGAGACGATCCTAACTGTTTAAAGGTTTGATCGTTCAATTTGTGGACCTCTCGTTCATGGAACGAATCGAGAGGGGATTTTGGCTTTGGTCCTAACTGTTTAAAGGTTTGACCAAGATGGGAATTTGAGACGATCCTAACTGTTTAAAGGTTTGATCGTTCAATTTGTGGACCTCTCGTTCATGGAACGAATCGAGAGGGGATTTTGGCTTTGGTCCTAACTGTTTAAAGGTTTGACCAAGATGGGAATTTGAGACGATCCTAACTGTTTAAAGGTTTGATCGTTCAATTTGTGGACCTCTCGTTCATGGAACGAATCGAGAGGGGATTTTGGCTTTGGTCCTAACTGTTTAAAGGTTTGACCAAGATGGGAATTTGAGACGATCCTAACTGTTTAAAGGTTTGATCGTTCAATTTGTGGACCTCTCGTTCATGGAACGAATCGAGAGGGGATTTTGGCTTTGGTCCTAACTGTTTAAAGGTTTGACCAAGATGGGAATTTGAGACGATCCTAACTGTTTAAAGGTTTGATCGTTCAATTTGTGGACCTCTCGTTCATGGAACGAATCGAGAGGGGATTTTGGCTTTGGTCCTAACTGTTTAAAGGTTTGACCAAGATGGGAATTTGAGACGATCCTAACTGTTTAAAGGTTTGATCGTTCAATTTGTGGACCTCTCGTTCATGGAACGAATCGAGAGGGGATTTTGGCTTTGGTCCTAACTGTTTAAAGGTTTGACCAAGATGGGAATTTGAGACGATCCTAACTGTTTAAAGGTTTGATCGTTCAATTTGTGGACCTCTCGTTCATGGAACGAATCGAGAGGGGATTTTGGCTTTGGTCCTAACTGTTTAAAGGTTTGACCAAGATGGGAATTTGAGACGATCCTAACTGTTTAAAGGTTTGATCGTTCAATTTGTGGACCTCTCGTTCATGGAACGAATCGAGAGGGGATTTTGGCTTTGGTCCTAACTGTTTAAAGGTTTGACCAAGATGGGAATTTGAGACGATCCTAACTGTTTAAAGGTTTGATCGTTCAATTTGTGGACCTCTCGTTCATGGAACGAATCGAGAGGGGATTTTGGCTTTGGTCCTAACTGTTTAAAGGTTTGACCAAGATGGGAATTTGAGACGATCCTAACTGTTTAAAGGTTTGATCGTTCAATTTGTGGACCTCTCGTTCATGGAACGAATCGAGAGGGGATTTTGGCTTTGGTCCTAACTGTTTAAAGGTTTGACCAAGATGGGAATTTGAGACGATCCTAACTGTTTAAAGGTTTGATCGTTCAATTTGTGGACCTCTCGTTCATGGAACGAATCGAGAGGGGATTTTGGCTTTGGTCCTAACTGTTTAAAGGTTTGACCAAGATGGGAATTTGAGACGATCCTAACTGTTTAAAGGTTTGATCGTTCAATTTGTGGACCTCTCGTTCATGGAACGAATCGAGAGGGGATTTTGGCTTTGGTCCTAACTGTTTAAAGGTTTGACCAAGATGGGAATTTGAGACGATCCTAACTGTTTAAAGGTTTGATCGTTCAATTTGTGGACCTCTCGTTCATGGAACGAATCGAGAGGGGATTTTGGCTTTGGTCCTAACTGTTTAAAGGTTTGACCAAGATGGGAATTTGAGACGATCCTAACTGTTTAAAGGTTTGATCGTTCAATTTGTGGACCTCTCGTTCATGGAACGAATCGAGAGGGGATTTTGGCTTTGGTCCTAACTGTTTAAAGGTTTGACCAAGATGGGAATTTGAGACGATCCTAACTGTTTAAAGGTTTGATCGTTCAATTTGTGGACCTCTCGTTCATGGAACGAATCGAGAGGGGATTTTGGCTTTGGTCCTAACTGTTTAAAGGTTTGACCAAGATGGGAATTTGAGACGATCCTAACTGTTTAAAGGTTTGATCGTTCAATTTGTGGACCTCTCGTTCATGGAACGAATCGAGAGGGGATTTTGGCTTTGGTCCTAACTGTTTAAAGGTTTGACCAAGATGGGAATTTGAGACGATCCTAACTGTTTAAAGGTTTGATCGTTCAATTTGTGGACCTCTCGTTCATGGAACGAATCGAGAGGGGATTTTGGCTTTGGTCCTAACTGTTTAAAGGTTTGACCAAGATGGGAATTTGAGACGATCCTAACTGTTTAAAGGTTTGATCGTTCAATTTGTGGACCTCTCGTTCATGGAACGAATCGAGAGGGGATTTTGGCTTTGGTCCTAACTGTTTAAAGGTTTGACCAAGATGGGAATTTGAGACGATCCTAACTGTTTAAAGGTTTGATCGTTCAATTTGTGGACCTCTCGTTCATGGAACGAATCGAGAGGGGATTTTGGCTTTGGTCCTAACTGTTTAAAGGTTTGACCAAGATGGGAATTTGAGACGATCCTAACTGTTTAAAGGTTTGATCGTTCAATTTGTGGACCTCTCGTTCATGGAACGAATCGAGAGGGGATTTTGGCTTTGGTCCTAACTGTTTAAAGGTTTGACCAAGATGGGAATTTGAGACGATCCTAACTGTTTAAAGGTTTGATCGTTCAATTTGTGGACCTCTCGTTCATGGAACGAATCGAGAGGGGATTTTGGCTTTGGTCCTAACTGTTTAAAGGTTTGACCAAGATGGGAATTTGAGACGATCCTAACTGTTTAAAGGTTTGATCGTTCAATTTGTGGACCTCTCGTTCATGGAACGAATCGAGAGGGGATTTTGGCTTTGGTCCTAACTGTTTAAAGGTTTGACCAAGATGGGAATTTGAGACGATCCTAACTGTTTAAAGGTTTGATCGTTCAATTTGTGGACCTCTCGTTCATGGAACGAATCGAGAGGGGATTTTGGCTTTGGTCCTAACTGTTTAAAGGTTTGACCAAGATGGGAATTTGAGACGATCCTAACTGTTTAAAGGTTTGATCGTTCAATTTGTGGACCTCTCGTTCATGGAACGAATCGAGAGGGGATTTTGGCTTTGGTCCTAACTGTTTAAAGGTTTGACCAAGATGGGAATTTGAGACGATCCTAACTGTTTAAAGGTTTGATCGTTCAATTTGTGGACCTCTCGTTCATGGAACGAATCGAGAGGGGATTTTGGCTTTGGTCCTAACTGTTTAAAGGTTTGACCAAGATGGGAATTTGAGACGATCCTAACTGTTTAAAGGTTTGATCGTTCAATTTGTGGACCTCTCGTTCATGGAACGAATCGAGAGGGGATTTTGGCTTTGGTCCTAACTGTTTAAAGGTTTGACCAAGATGGGAATTTGAGACGATCCTAACTGTTTAAAGGTTTGATCGTTCAATTTGTGGACCTCTCGTTCATGGAACGAATCGAGAGGGGATTTTGGCTTTGGTCCTAACTGTTTAAAGGTTTGACCAAGATGGGAATTTGAGACGATCCTAACTGTTTAAAGGTTTGATCGTTCAATTTGTGGACCTCTCGTTCATGGAACGAATCGAGAGGGGATTTTGGCTTTGGTCCTAACTGTTTAAAGGTTTGACCAAGATGGGAATTTGAGACGATCCTAACTGTTTAAAGGTTTGATCGTTCAATTTGTGGACCTCTCGTTCATGGAACGAATCGAGAGGGGATTTTGGCTTTGGTCCTAACTGTTTAAAGGTTTGACCAAGATGGGAATTTGAGACGATCCTAACTGTTTAAAGGTTTGATCGTTCAATTTGTGGACCTCTCGTTCATGGAACGAATCGAGAGGGGATTTTGGCTTTGGTCCTAACTGTTTAAAGGTTTGACCAAGATGGGAATTTGAGACGATCCTAACTGTTTAAAGGTTTGATCGTTCAATTTGTGGACCTCTCGTTCATGGAACGAATCGAGAGGGGATTTTGGCTTTGGTCCTAACTGTTTAAAGGTTTGACCAAGATGGGAATTTGAGACGATCCTAACTGTTTAAAGGTTTGATCGTTCAATTTGTGGACCTCTCGTTCATGGAACGAATCGAGAGGGGATTTTGGCTTTGGTCCTAACTGTTTAAAGGTTTGACCAAGATGGGAATTTGAGACGATCCTAACTGTTTAAAGGTTTGATCGTTCAATTTGTGGACCTCTCGTTCATGGAACGAATCGAGAGGGGATTTTGGCTTTGGTCCTAACTGTTTAAAGGTTTGACCAAGATGGGAATTTGAGACGATCCTAACTGTTTAAAGGTTTGATCGTTCAATTTGTGGACCTCTCGTTCATGGAACGAATCGAGAGGGGATTTTGGCTTTGGTCCTAACTGTTTAAAGGTTTGACCAAGATGGGAATTTGAGACGATCCTAACTGTTTAAAGGTTTGATCGTTCAATTTGTGGACCTCTCGTTCATGGAACGAATCGAGAGGGGATTTTGGCTTTGGTCCTAACTGTTTAAAGGTTTGACCAAGATGGGAATTTGAGACGATCCTAACTGTTTAAAGGTTTGATCGTTCAATTTGTGGACCTCTCGTTCATGGAACGAATCGAGAGGGGATTTTGGCTTTGGTCCTAACTGTTTAAAGGTTTGACCAAGATGGGAATTTGAGACGATCCTAACTGTTTAAAGGTTTGATCGTTCAATTTGTGGACCTCTCGTTCATGGAACGAATCGAGAGGGGATTTTGGCTTTGGTCCTAACTGTTTAAAGGTTTGACCAAGATGGGAATTTGAGACGATCCTAACTGTTTAAAGGTTTGATCGTTCAATTTGTGGACCTCTCGTTCATGGAACGAATCGAGAGGGGATTTTGGCTTTGGTCCTAACTGTTTAAAGGTTTGACCAAGATGGGAATTTGAGACGATCCTAACTGTTTAAAGGTTTGATCGTTCAATTTGTGGACCTCTCGTTCATGGAACGAATCGAGAGGGGATTTTGGCTTTGGTCCTAACTGTTTAAAGGTTTGACCAAGATGGGAATTTGAGACGATCCTAACTGTTTAAAGGTTTGATCGTTCAATTTGTGGACCTCTCGTTCATGGAACGAATCGAGAGGGGATTTTGGCTTTGGTCCTAACTGTTTAAAGGTTTGACCAAGATGGGAATTTGAGACGATCCTAACTGTTTAAAGGTTTGATCGTTCAATTTGTGGACCTCTCGTTCATGGAACGAATCGAGAGGGGATTTTGGCTTTGGTCCTAACTGTTTAAAGGTTTGACCAAGATGGGAATTTGAGACGATCCTAACTGTTTAAAGGTTTGATCGTTCAATTTGTGGACCTCTCGTTCATGGAACGAATCGAGAGGGGATTTTGGCTTTGGTCCTAACTGTTTAAAGGTTTGACCAAGATGGGAATTTGAGACGATCCTAACTGTTTAAAGGTTTGATCGTTCAATTTGTGGACCTCTCGTTCATGGAACGAATCGAGAGGGGATTTTGGCTTTGGTCCTAACTGTTTAAAGGTTTGACCAAGATGGGAATTTGAGACGATCCTAACTGTTTAAAGGTTTGATCGTTCAATTTGTGGACCTCTCGTTCATGGAACGAATCGAGAGGGGATTTTGGCTTTGGTCCTAACTGTTTAAAGGTTTGACCAAGATGGGAATTTGAGACGATCCTAACTGTTTAAAGGTTTGATCGTTCAATTTGTGGACCTCTCGTTCATGGAACGAATCGAGAGGGGATTTTGGCTTTGGTCCTAACTGTTTAAAGGTTTGACCAAGATGGGAATTTGAGACGATCCTAACTGTTTAAAGGTTTGATCGTTCAATTTGTGGACCTCTCGTTCATGGAACGAATCGAGAGGGGATTTTGGCTTTGGTCCTAACTGTTTAAAGGTTTGACCAAGATGGGAATTTGAGACGATCCTAACTGTTTAAAGGTTTGATCGTTCAATTTGTGGACCTCTCGTTCATGGAACGAATCGAGAGGGGATTTTGGCTTTGGTCCTAACTGTTTAAAGGTTTGACCAAGATGGGAATTTGAGACGATCCTAACTGTTTAAAGGTTTGATCGTTCAATTTGTGGACCTCTCGTTCATGGAACGAATCGAGAGGGGATTTTGGCTTTGGTCCTAACTGTTTAAAGGTTTGACCAAGATGGGAATTTGAGACGATCCTAACTGTTTAAAGGTTTGATCGTTCAATTTGTGGACCTCTCGTTCATGGAACGAATCGAGAGGGGATTTTGGCTTTGGTCCTAACTGTTTAAAGGTTTGACCAAAATGGGAATTTGAGACGATCCTAACTGTTTAAAGGTTTGATCGTTCAATTTGTGGACCTCTCGTTCATGGAACGAATCGAGAGGGGATTTTGGCTTTGGTCCTAACTGTTTAAAGGTTTGACCAAATGGGAATTTGAGACGATCCTAACTGTTTAAAGGTTTGATCGTTCAATTTGTGGACCTCTCGTTCATGGAACGAATCGAGAGGGGATTTTGGCTTTGGTCCTAACTGTTTAAAGGTTTGACCAAATGGGAATTTGAGACGATCCTAACTGTTTAAAGGTTTGATCGTTCAATTTGTGGACCTCTCGTTCATGGAACGAATCGAGAGGGGATTTTGGCTTTGGTCCTAACTGTTTAAAGGTTTGACCAAATGGGAATTTGAGACGATCCTAACTGTTTAAAGGTTTGATCGTTCAATTTGTGGACCTCTCGTTCATGGAACGAATCGAGAGGGGATTTTGGTTTTGGTCCTAACTGTTTAAAGGTTTGACCAAATGGGTATTTAAGACGATCCTAACTGTTTAAAGGTTTGATCGTTCAATTTGTGGACCTCTCGTTCATGGAACGAATCGAGAGGGGATTTTGGCTTCGGTCCTAACTGTTTAAAGGTTTGACCAAATGGGTTTTGTGAGGGAAGATTGATCTAACGAAGTGATCGAATCTCATCTCAGCAAAAGAGTGTTCGAAAATCATAATAGGAGCTTAGTATTTATCATTCTGTCCATAATAATCGGGTTATCCCTAAGAATATTATATTTAACATTCTTCCAGGAACTTCCCATTACATGAATTATCGACCCCCAGCTTTCTTTGTAAAACTGGGTATAACGAGGAGTACGTTAACCTCAGTCATATGTTCGGGTTATCCTTAAGAATATAGGATTCTCCAGGAACTTCCCGTTAAGGAAAGGAAATAGTTTAGACTCATATACCTTTTGGAGTATCGAGGAGCAGTTTATACTCGTATACTTTTCGGAGTGAGGGGAAACAGTTTATACTCGTGTACCCAATGGAGTTGGGGAAAACAGTTTATACTCGTGTATCCGATGGAGTAATATGGTCGTCTTTACTCGACTTCTTTGGCCGTTATGACGCCGGAGTCAATTAAGGCTTGGATTTTGTTTTTGAGTCCAAAGCAAATTTCGGTGGGATGAAGAATCCTTCTGTGGTACGCACAGTAATTTGGATCCGTAATCATCTTAGCTCCATCCTGATCTTTAATAGGTGGTAGCTCGATTTTGTCATTAGCGAGGAGGTATTCCAATATGGCTGGAGCTTCATCCTCTTCGAATGAATATTCTTTTTGAAACTTCGGATCGAAAGTTGCGTTCCCAATGATTGCAGATGTCATTTGTTGGCCTTTCTCAGCTTCCTTTCTTTTAAGAAAGTGTTCAGCTTGTTCGCCACGAAATTTTAACTCCTTCCAAGTTGTGGACGGCTCAACCCCCAAAGCTTCCAAGACATCGATGGAGAGGTTATTGTGGCATGTTTGCAGGATGAACTCCTCTGTAATAGGATCTCTGCAATTCATCGCCATGTTACGGAAACGCTTGACAAAATTGTCGACTGACTCTCCGTCTTTTTGCTTCTCATCCAAAAGGATTCCGATTGACACTTCGGTGTCATCATCGAAGAAGTTGCTGAGGAACAAACTTTCCATGTCATCCCAGCAATTGATGCTCCCTGGCTTGAGCCGTCGGTACCAATCGAAGGCGGGCCCACGAAGGGTGCCAACGAATGACCGGATCATTAAGGCCTCGTTTCCAGAGATTATGCCCAAATGAGACTTGAAATAAATCAAGTGTTGAATCGGCGAACTCTTCCCTTCAAACGGTGTGAAGTTAATCAGATTGAATTTGGTCGGGTATGGTATTGAATCCCATTCCCTCGGATAAGGACATGGAATACCCGTCTTCTTAACTTCTTGAGCCGTCATCAAAGCATTGATTTTGTCTTCAAGTTTTTGCATTTTCCCGTCATCGTCTTCATTTCTTTCTGAATGATGTCGAGTAAAGATAATTGGACCACCCCCAGTGAGAGGTGCTATTGAACCACCCCCAATATCGTTATTGGGAGGATCCGTTAAACCACCCCCAGCGTTATTGCCATTGGGAGGTGTATCAGCCATAATGACTTCATCCACCTCTGGATCACTGTCATCTACAACATTCCGAGTGTGGTGGCTGGATTCAAATCGCTGATTGGACTCAGGAGGTTGAGGCTGTTGAGTTAACAGTTCTCTCATTTGTTGGATAGCCAACTTCATTTCTGTCTTCACTTCAGCTCTAATTTCTTCACGTTGTTTGGCTAGAGCTTCCTGAAGTATTTGAGTGAACTGATCAGCAGTGATTGTGAATACTTCTCTGATTTGTCCTGTGCTAGACATTGTATCATCAGAAGCGATTGCAGAATAAGTGTCCGAGAATTCATCCTCCGAGGACATTCCTTCTTGCATTCTCTTGTAGTCTCTGCGTCTGATAGCTCCTAATTGGAGTCGAGACATCCTTTGAGCAATTCTTGGATTGACTTTTCCTTTCGGGGAAAAGTCGGGATTTGAGTCACTTGAATGCTGTTTAGACTTTCTTCTATCAGCCACGTTGATGGTGACTTCAGGGAATTCATCATTTTGGACAGCTGCTCTTCTTTTGCGGAAATGTCTCGGCTTAGGTTTCGATAATACAGAGACTTTTCGTGGGATGACTTCTCGTTTGAAACAGTCACATTCTGATAATGCTGTTTTAACGAGTCGCGCACAGGAACAACGAGAGTTTATCTCTCGAATAACTCTCTTTCGAAAATTATTCACAACTTCAACTTGATAATACGATTCATCGGTATGATTGCCAAAAAATCGTATCGTCTGTTGGTATGATCTCCCAGGTATGACGATATCATTTGGTGAATGCGTCTTCTTCTGGGGGTATAAAACCTTGTTGGCATTCTCAGGACAATTTATTTTTGTTTTTGAGCGATCCAAGGTTATGTTGGGAGTCGCACGTCTGAAACCACCCATTTGCGGGTATGGGGTCTTAACGGGCTCCGAATGCTGATTTTGCATAAGTCCAGACTTTGGAATCCAAACTTGACGAAGTTTTGGTGATTCTTTGGTCACCATTTCCTTTCTCTTTTCTCGTCTTTGTTGTGAGAGAGCATGGGCATTAGCAGCTTTTGCACGACGTTTTTGTATACGTTCTTTGAGGGTCGAACGAGTCTTTTTGACAATAGTCCATTCATCCGTCGTTGTTTTAGCAGAGATACGAGTGATTGGTTGTTGAGACAACTGAACCACTCGATGTCTCCTCGACTCTAGGTCCGTGTGGTAACGAACCCCGTCGGTTTGTTCCAAGGCCTTAGCCATTTGGCGAGCGCGGCGTTGGCGTTGTCTCTGACGAGCTCTTTTCGTCAATGCCGGCGGGCTTTGATTCGATGACTCTTTAACTAGATAAGAGCCATTGTGAGCAGAGGTATTGCGAGTGAAATTCTCAGCAACAATCAAGCGAGAATCTTCATTTTGTGCCTTCTTTGGCATGTAAGTCTTCCTCAATTGTGAGATCCTCTTGTACTTGCGAGATACTGAAGATCTTGAAGAGGATGATGAGAAATATTCCTCAAACTTGGTTTGGTCGAATTCGTATTCGACCATGGATTCAACTGGAATCTTGATCGGCTGCGACACGACGGTCTCGGCAGCGAGACCGTTGGCTCCCACTGTGGTCGCCAGTTTGTTTTCGCCAAAAGTCGAATTTGTTGTCGAATTCATTATATCTTCGGTCGATTACAATAAATTCAAAGAAAACAGCCTTTTTATAAGACTCTTTTACACAACAAAAAGAAAATTACAACTCTTGAGAAAATAAACGCAGGATCGTTGTTTGGATCACTGCTTTCGTGGGATCTTTGCCTGTGCCGGGAGCGCTTTGACTCGTGGACCACCAAGTCACAGATTCTGATTGAACCGTGAGGGGTTTATGATTCTGACTTCGTTTATCGAAGTGAGAAATTGAAATGATATCTTATCGATGTAAGATAGTCGTTCTTCTTGAAATCAAGTCAAAGCTCAATTTCAAGGATTGGCCGTAAGATCAGCACCTCTGCTCTGGATTGCTCAAAATGATCAGCCTTAGATCTCTCTGCTCCAGTCCCCTGTGAAAATGGCCTTCGGGGGGTATTTATAACCCTCGTATGAACAGTGCTCGCGAGACAGCGTTTGCTGTCTCGGCGGGCGAGACAGCGTTTGCTGTCTCGCTGGCCGAGACAGTGTTTGCTGTCTCGCCCAGCGAGACAGTAAATTTGCTGTCTCGCCCAGCGAGACAGTAAATACTGTCTCGGAAACTGTAGTTTCTCATTGTAACCGCTCTCCCACGTTTTAAACTCCGTTATTCTGGCAGTTATCAACGTGATTCTCGCCCACGACGTTCCCCACGTTCTTGAACAGTTGGTGGCCACGTGTCGGCGGGTATAAAGTGGTTTATAACTTCTTTGAAAACTGGCGAGACAGAGAATGCTGTCTCGCCTGGCGAGACAGTAAAGACTGTCTCGTATGCGAGACATCCCAAACTTGTGTTCTTCTGTCTTTTTGGATGATTTCCTCTTGAGCTGTATTTGGATATCTTTCAGCATTTTTTGACGCCTACAATTATTGAGTTGATGATCAAGCCTGCAAAAAACTTTATTTTCTCTTTTATTTTTATTCTATTTTTATCAATTTCAATAGTCATGATATTCAACCATGTGCATTGCACGTGCAATCCAACTAGTATATTTAAAATACACAAGAGAACATTTCGAAGCATTTGATTTTTTATCCTCTTAGATCAGATGATATGTGCATATTACAACTTATGATCTACTCGTGCTCATAAATGAGTGAGGGTTGGTTTCCGGTCCTTGGCATGCATCCAATCATTCACTTATATATGATCTATGTATTAAATTTTAAACTCTTAAAAAATGCCTATGCATCACGCACAAGCTACAGGGGTGTTAGTTAATTGGGACATTTTCATGCAAAATGAGATAATTATTAAAGTGGAATAATTTTTCACTAGTAGGATATTTTAGTGGGATAAATAAAAATAATTTTATGAAGCGGGATATTTTGATAAAATAACGTGAGATAAATTTTTATAATCATGAAATATATATTTATGCATTTTGAAGATATAAATATTATTTATGTATTTTAAACTTACTATTATTGATTGATAATTGCTTATAAGAATGTTCTTTACTATTAAATAATTTTTGGTTAGACTATAAGATATTAACAATTATTATTATAATGATGGTCTAATAATGATGATAACCATAATAGGAAAGAAGTAAAGAAAGAAAAAGAAATATAAAATATAAAAAATAACAAAATAAACATGAGTTCTAGTTTTTTACCATCTAGTTCTAAGCTAAAACTTGGAATAATTTGAGAGACTAGAACTCTCATTTTTGTATAGAAAAATAAAAAAGGTGGGATAATTTTGTACCATTATCCCAGTTCTAGTTTTATTAGAGTTCTACTTGACTAACACTGTGTAATTTTGTTCTAGTTTTAGTTCTATGTGACTAACACCTTAAAAATTTATCCCACAGATTATTTAAGTTTTAATTTTAAATTCTAGGTGATTAACCCCCCTACAGTGACACACTACAATCTATTTTGAACCATTAACGCCCATGTAGTAATAGCATGAAAACTGAGATTGATTGTGTTTTCATCTTCATTGAAATCAGGCTTAAAATGTATCTGAGAGTCCCATGAGGATGTTGGGGGGAATTTCTCGTTTTTTCAGAACCAATGGTATTAAAAAATAAAATTTAAAAACTTTAAGGTAATTAAATATGTTAAACGATAGATGAGAGTATATAAGTGCAAAGCAGTAAACACTGTTGTTATGATGTTCACTCGACCAAAATACAATATTTACAAAATAATGCAATAAGAGGCCTAGTCAACTCTCAAGAGTTCTAGGCATTCGACTCCTCAGTCAAATTTCAAGCCCTTGCTACCTGTTTTCGTCAAAAGTTACTGTTTTCATTGTCATTAAACATGTTACACCGTTTATAGATTACAAGTTCAAACTGAAAGAAAATTCGATCTTTTTATAAGATATTCTTATAATAAAAAAGTAAAAATTATAAATTTATCCAACAAAACGCAGCAGTAGTTTATCTCATGTTGCTTTCGTGGAATCTTTGCCTGTGACAGGGACGCGTTAGTCCGTGGACCACCGCAGATCGGATCCGGTTGATAAAATAATTATGCTCTTGCTTCACGAAGAAAACAATTACAACAGCGACAATCACGACCAAGCGAGATTGTGGCTCTTCTCGAGATTAAAACCAAGTTTAATCCAGAGAAAAGAGGGGGAGAGAATCTCAAATTTTTCGAAGGCTTTTTCTTTATGAAAAAGTTCGCTAAGATTTGCTAATTCTCCTCTGAAATTCGTGGTTCACTGCTCAATTCGACAGCACCTCGCCCTCTAATTTCATATCCTCTCAAATGAAGACCCTGGGCTTCTATTTATATGCTTTTGTCGTCACGTTTTCTGATAAGATGAAGTATTTTGACGTCATCTGCAGTTAACAACTACCTAAGCACACTTAAGGATAGCTTCAGAATAGTTGTAGAGGTCCTGGGATGAAAGAATCCTTAAAATAAATATCGAAATCCGCGTTTTGGCGAGTTTTGGGTGGTCAAAGCGCTCGTGGTGGCTCGGAGCTGTGCAAGCCACCATTTGGTGGCTCGCATGGGTGTGAGCCACCACTTGGTGGCTCGCACTCACGCGAGCCTCCTGGTTTGTTTCGTTCATTTTTTTTGACGTTTTGGCTGTTTGTGACTCCTCCAGTTCGCTTGTTTTTGCGCTTGTTTTGCTTTTACGCGTGTTTTGTCGCTTCGCTGACTTTTACGTTTCACCGATTCACTTTATGTGTTTATCGGTATCAGATGATCTTCCTTGACTCGGATAATGACGTTCATCGTCTTCTTTCTGTCTCAAACTGTATTCGGGGACCTATTAGGCAATTTTTGACGCTTACAGTACCTTATCATGAATAAACCCAAGGCACAATCATAGAATCCTCGCCTCCGCCGACTCATCAAGCCGACACTCTGGTGTCGACATGAAAGGCGATATGAGTCGACATTAAAGATCCTGACCTCCCAGACGAGTCGATATCTTTATATCGACTCGAAAGATGGTTCTTAGCTAGGGCAAGACGACATTCCAACCAGTCAAATAGGCTAACACTCCTCGGTTGACGCGAAAGGCGGTGTCGGTAGACCTTATCATCGAAGACGAGCCAACTTAGGGCACTCGATCATTCACTGGAAAATTCTCAGAAACGACTGGAAGGACATTCCCTGCTGTCGACTAAATTGAGAACTCGGCCCCAGTGTAGGCTGTCTAAAAATCACAATAGATAGTTGATCCTCATCAAGCCCCGAAGATGGAAGTTACGATCAGACGACTTTCTAATCGATGTATCTGTAACTCTGCAACTGCTACAAACACGGCCTCATTTCTGAGATGATTGATCTTGATGGCTGCGACAACAACATGACTAATATTAGCAACTATTAGAGATGCTGATGAGCAGTGTAATGATTTTAGAAATAAAAGGTTGGACTTAGTTGGTGAGTTGCTTGGTAGAGAGCTGTGGGTAAATATTCGTTTAAAAGTCACTATGGATGTTTGATTCCCGTCAAGTTCCAACAATGAAAACTACAATCAAATAGTTTTCGCGCCGTCGAGCGAAAGTTGCAAATAGAGGACTTTTCACATAGATCGAGGAGTGTTACAATTCAACGATACTTCCGACAACTGATGAATCGAGGAGTGTTACAATTCAACGATACTTCCGACAACTGATGAAAACTCTATTCAGCAGTCTTCATAATTTACAGTGAAGGTTGATACTTCCGACAACTGATGAAAACTCTATTCAGCAGTCTTCATAATTTACAGTGAAGGTTACAATCTGATGACTTTCACGTTCCACAACAGCTAAAGCTAGGATTACTGAACAACGGTCCTTGCAACGTTCTTAGAAGAGGTTACAGATCAACTAATCTCTTCTAAAAACGCGGAAGTTATCCTCGCGTCATAATTTTGGAAAAGCAGGCGACCCCCGCGTTTCCAAGCTATAACAAGCCAAACGTGAGCGACCCTCGCGTTCATTGGTGTTCAGCCAACACCGACCCCCGCATTTCCAAGCTATAACAAACCAAACGCGAGCGACCCTCGCGTTCATTGGTGTTCAGCCAACACCCAACCTCGCGTCTCAATTCTAAGAGGCGACGTTGGGTTCTGAACGCTAGATTGGGCGTTTGACTCGTTCGAATACGAGCCGAACGGTTTCAGAACTGTTTCCCCACGATCTGAGGAAATCACGCCCACTTAGGAGCGGATTTAGAGGGCAGTTACAACCTCTTATCCACCTATAAAAACTCAACAAACTCAACTGAGTTAAAGGGGCTGGCTTTTTTGTACGAAGAAGCAGCAAATTAGTTCTTCAGGATCTCAACTGCACAGAGAGGCGTGAGAGAGGCAAAAATCATTGGAGATATGATTTTTGAATCAAATCCAGAAGATCAAAACCGAAGGGATTCTTCAACAATAGAATATCTGCTTGGTCATTAACCGAATTTTCGGTTCTAACAACTCTATTCACAGAGTTCTAACTCGTTCAGAGTTCTTAAACTCATTCAGAGTTACCCATCAAACTTTCCACAGAAGTTCATCGTTCCCACGAGATAAAAGACGGTCGGATCGTCAACAGAGAGCAAATTAGACGCGAACAATCAAAGGAAGCACTCCATCGCTACCTTGAAGAACCCAGTTTTAAACAAAGGAGAGAATCAAATTCGTTCTCTTCTCTTTTGTAATCGAATTGTAATCGGAATCAAAGAAATACAAGTCAAATTTCTTTTATTCTTTTCATTGCAATTTTTCCAACATACACCCAGCCTCAAGCCTTTCTCCCAGAGCATATGTCAACATCTCAGTCCTTCTCGGACAAGCCTCATCCAGACTTTGACCTAATGGGTCTCTATGACTTGTCAACTCAAATCACTTCCCAGAAAATATGCAGACACCATCTCCCATGCTAAAATAACTCCCCCTTCAGTTGCCAGCCGACATTTGTAAAGCGAGGGACGACTTAGTATGCCCACGTGACTTCTGCCACACTCACAAGTTACTTCCCGGACATCGCGGAGACACCGTCTTCCATGCTGAAATAACTTCCCTTCTAGTTACCAGCTGGCACCTGTAGAGTGAGGGATGACTCACCTTTCAGCTCACACTTTGTCACCGTCATTCTCTATGGCCGAAATAACCACTCTGCCATGGACATCCACTCTATATATGGAGGTTGTTCACCATCAGAAAGAGGTAACCTAATCTAACCTAACAAAAAACTCTCGGAGCAATTTAAATCTTCCTCCTGATCTAAATTGAGAGATGATGATCTCTAATACACATAGCATAAGAACATACAGTTCTAAACCCCGCTCGAGCTTAAGTTCATCAACTGACTTGACCGTCGGAGGTGCCACGGGGGAACTAGTCCCCGTTCTCTTACGGGTTTGTTCTTCTGGTCTTTGCAGCGGATCCGGATATCCTAGTTCAAGAACCAGGCATAAAATCGAAGAAGGGAGCAGACCTTTCATCATTATTCATCACCCCGTAACCATCTTCTTCTAGATTAATTGGCTATTTGATATTGAGCATCAACAACGGTGAGATATTTAAGTGCAACTAAGCCTTAAAATTAAAAAACCGCCAAATTTTCAGCGTAAAGCTTAAAATACAGAGGATTGACTTAACACTTGCAGCAGTCAACTGCCGGCCCCAAACGAACACCACTCCCCCTATCCACCAACGTTCTGTGATTTTTTACATAAAGATTCTCCACTTTTATAGCCCATAAAATAAGCAAGGTAGTATTTCTCACAAGGTTCTTTGTATTTCATATTTTTGCACATTCTCTCTTGTAATGAAATTTATCTCAGAACTTGTCTCCATTTTACCTAAAGGAACCAAAAATTTAAAAGCAAGAGGAAAGTTTTTGGTCCTTTTTGAAATCAATGTTGACAAAGTCACCAATATTCATGTCATTTATTGTTAAGTCTATATTTACGATAGCGATCATATTTCGAGATTTTAATCATCGCATAGGCGAACAATATAAATCACTTATGTTAGTATATTAATTGAAAAATTGGTGTGATTAAAATATAGTTTCTTCATCTTACTCAAATTTAATAGGAAAATATTATGTATTCACGTTCCTTCTTCTTTCTGGGTAAATATTATAATTTGTTAACTAGACATAAAAAAGGCAGCGTATTTTATATACTGATATTGAAATTTCCTTGTAGGTTCCTTTCTACACCTCAAGGCATTTCATCACGTGCAAGTCTTAATGTCTGTTTCTAATTTCAATCATGCAAAATCAAAGACTCCCACGTCCTGGAATGCAAATTAAACAATTGAAGGGGACAGAAAGCAAAAAAATATAAAAATATAAAAACATCCACCCTATTTGTTTACCACCACCCACTGAGAACTCAAACATGAGCAAAATCTAATACTTACTCCTCTCTCTCCCTCCCATCATCATCAAGCCAACCAACCCTCTTCTTCTAAGCAAAGCAAACCCCAAACCCACTACCAACTTCCTCTTAAAACCCCCCCATCAAACTCCCTTCAACCTCTCAGAGAGAAAGCGATGGCCAAGCCTAGCAGAGCCCAGTATTTTGATGACGACGACGACGACGATGCTGAGCGAGAGTGGAGGCCATGGCTTATCCCAGTTTTTGTTGTGGCTAATGTTGCCGTGTTTATTGCTGTGATGTATGTGAACAATTGCCCTGCTCATAGCAATCCCTATGGATCTTGTGTTGTTGGATTCCTTCGGCGGTTCTCGTTTCAGCCTCTGAGGGAGAATCCTCTTGTTGGGCCCTCCTCTTCTGCGTAAGTTTTTTTGGGGGTGCTAAGGGTTTAAAGTTTGGATCTTTGTTGGATTCTGGCGTGCCCATTTTGTTAATTTGTTGAATTTGAGGTTTAGAGCCATATATAATATATTTGTTGACATTTTGGATTTTCAGTGAATTAGTGAATCACCCATTTGATCATTCGCGTCATCACGGGCAAAATATTTTTTATTTAAGATTTTAATTAAGACCTTGGTAAGAATCAAAGTTGGTTTTTCTGATTGAAGTGTTGATGGCGTAAAAATGAGTTATAATAGAAGATGTCCTGTTCCTTGGCATACTTCTGTTGTTTGGTTTTTGTTTGTAAATTTGTAGTCTTTCAACAGAATTCGGATTATTTCCGCTCTAGACGCCATTTAACATTTAGTATAATGAACCATAATAAATGTAGATGAATGATTGTGATTTGAGAAATGGTCTCTTCGCTGAGAAACAACGAGTACCGTCTCCAAATCACTTTCATATAGCTTTTTAGTTTTTTTAAAGTTTCTCTATTTGTGTCGATATGTTGAAGTCGATGGTGTTTGTTCTTTCATTAAGCTCGGGGTGGAGATTTTTGGTGCGCGGTGATTGTAAGCCTAGTTTAAGGGGCTGTTTGTTTGCTAAAAAAAATGAGAAAACCCCCCGCCACGTCAGATTTCAAGAAATACCCCCCGCCATGTAGGATTTTGGTTTCAACCGATTTCCAAATCACATGTTTGTTTTCTTTTGTGATTTAAAGAAATGAGGGTGTCACGTAGGATGTCACGTCAGATTTTTGAGAAAAGTGTTTTCACACCAAAAACCTCTGAAAATACTTGGAAATGTCACTTCAATGAATTTTTAATTACTAAAAGCACTATTGAAACAGTAACTGTGAATAAAATAAATTATTTAATTGCTAAAAACACTGTTACTATTGCGGCTGATTTCCATTTCTTTTTTTTTATGTTCAAACAAACACAAGAGATGGAAATCGAAACAATGTTATTATTGCGGCTGGATTTGTTTCTTATGTGACGTGGCGGTGACGTGACAGTGATTTCATTGCAAAAAAAAAAATGCGAGAAATGTCTTGAAATCTCTTGAAATGAGTTGAAATGTGAGTTTTCCATTTCTGATTTTTTTCGGAAAACAACCAAACAGCCCCTAACAAGAAAGAATTGAAAAGGAGCCAAGCGGAAGGTGATAGTATTCCATGAATATGCCAGAAAAATATCAAATTCATATGAAGACTCCGAATTATTTATTCCCTCTGACAAACTTGATGTTGATTAAATTGTAAAGTACAGTTGAAGTCTACTTCGAATATGAGTGCATGAAATTGTAAATGTACGGATTTTTAATAATCTATACCTGCTTTTTATTAAGTGCCTCATAAGTCATCATAACTAACCTAATGCTTACTGCTTCAAAAAACTAACCTAATGCTTACTGGCAATTTAATATACTATTCAACTAAACAACTTAGGCTAGATTACTTTTTAATTAGTTAATGGTTCTTTTCAACAATAGATAATTTAGCTGTTGATTTGCTTAGTGTTATAAGACCTTGTCTAAGACGAATAGAATTATCTTAGCAGTGATAATCCTCTACCAAAAATTCTACTTGTGAATGCATTTGTAGATACTAATCACATTCGTGGTACTTTGAGCACTATCCGTAACCAAAAATTTGGCTTACTATTTTCATTTTGGTGGATAATTTCTATATTTTTTAAATGATCAAGAGATTTATTAGTATCTTTTGCACACTTATTGGTACTATTTTCTATTCATCTATATCAAGAAAATTCATTTACTAGGTAGGTTTGGATTTAGAAAAGGGCCTAATATTCTTTTCTCATATTGTTTTTTCAGGTTAGAGAAATTGGGAGCTCTCGAATGGGACAAAGTGGTCCATCAACATCAAGGATGGAGACTTATTGCTTGTATTTGGTTGCATGCCGGCATTATCCACCTTCTAGCAAATATGTTAAGCTTGGTATTCATTGGAATTCGCCTTGAACAGCAATTTGGGTTTGGTAAGCTGCGCCTTTAATATAATTTACTGGAAACTAATTGCCATTAACATTTTTTGAATGAAGTTATTGACATCCTTTTGTATATAGACTTATATATAGATCTAGTAATTGGACTTAAATGGTATAGAATGGAACTTTGTTATGATTGAGATGTGATCTTCTATTTAAACTCAAGCTATTTGAATTTTTCCATTTTGTAATAAGATCATGTTAACTTTAGTTCAAGGTATTTTCTCCAGCACAGCCCAGGATATTCCCATTTGTATTTTCATTGCTCGTCAAACCTAAGTTATCACAATTATTGATATAACTGGATTTTTTCTTGGCTAACACTTTGTATATATGTTAATATTTTCTCGACCAGGCACTCTGTGAAAAATTTCTTTAGTTCCTAGAAAACTCTATAAAGTTTCGGTTTACACGTGCCAAATCAGAAACTTTTAATCATACATCAGAGTTCGCCCCTCAATTTCTTTTAATTTATCTAAATAATGGTCTATTTGATAAATGGAGTTCAAGTTTGTCAATTATCATTCTATTTCTTTTTGCCCCTCCACTTTTTTAAGTTCAGAAGGAATTTAGCAAATAAGGAGGACAAGCTTCATGAACCATTTAGGCTTTAGTGAGTTATGTAAACAGCACCATTAAAAAAATCAATCCTGAAAACTTTATGCAATCATATCACCATCTAACCTATTCAAAATTTAACTGGTCTTGCAGTCAGAATTGGAATAATATACCTCATATCAGGATTTGGAGGAAGTGTTCTCTCTACGCTTTTCATAAGAAATAACATATCTGTTGGAGCTTCTGGCGCGCTGTTTGGACTTCTCGGAGCCATGCTTTCAGAATTAATCACAAATTGGACCATCTATTCAAACAAAGTGGGAACATTCTATCTTCTAATTTTTATATCCATTTATCACTATGCTTTTTTCTGAGTGCGCTTTTTTGTTTTCCTTGTAGGTTGCAGCATTATTGACTCTCATTGTCATCATCACAATCAACTTGGCATTAGGAATATTGCCCCATGTTGATAATTTTGCACACATTGGAGGATTCTTAACGGGTTTCTTCCTTGGTTTTATATTGTTGATCCGCCCGCAGTTTGGTTGGATGGAACGTAGCAATCTCCCTCCTTCTAGCCGGGTGAAATCCAAGTATAAAGTTTATCAACATGCGTTATGGGTGATTGCCGTTCTTTTGCTCATAGCTGGGTAAGCAACAGTTAGTCAAAATCTAAGTGAAAATGCAGTATATTAAGAATTATATTTGATCTATTATTTTGAATCTATGATTTTTCATATGAAAAACATGTTATTGGTAACACTGAACTGTGTGATACTTGGCTCGTCTAAAGGTAATCCCGAGAAACTTAGGAAAAGTTACATAAAGAAAAAATATGGAAGGGAAATGAATCTATCATCTATTACTATTTTTTAAGAAAAGCCACACTTTTGGTACTATCCCTGTGTGTATCATGTTTTCAAAAAATTCAACATGTCCTCGACAATTTATTATGCATTGAAACTAAATAGAAGGACAAAATTGGAAAGATCTAACAGCGCCTTAACTGCCATCCACTACTTGATGACTCCCTCCATTCCCCACATTTCTAATAGTAAGATACTTTATCTCACTTTTGACAGTAATTTTCTAAAAAACAATTCATATTAGTACTGATTATTAAGGTGTTAAAAATATTTTACTATGAAATGCACACATAGCGTGCACGGGAGAACGATTGACAAACAAATAAAACCTTTTAACATCAAAAGCTTGAAAAGAAATAATATGAATATCTTTCTTTGACTATTCAAAAAAGAAGTCTCAGTTTTAGCTTAATTAGCACCCGTTTTTATAACAAGCTTGAATTATGTCCCTCGGGTCCTTATCCTTTTATTTTGTTTCATCTACTTGCCAACTCATTGTTTTGAGCATCACGACAATGAATTATTACAGTATCCAAGTAGGATTTATGGAATGTGGCAACATGACCAACCTTTATAGAATCCCGAATCATGAACACAAACGTTGCATTTTACTTCACTGGGTCATTAAAAGATGGAAGTACTCATATAGTTATTGATTGCAGCTTTGCATCAGGCTTGATAATGCTTTTCAGAGGAGTGAACGGGAACGAGAAATGTCATTGGTGTCACTATCTGAGCTGTGTACCGACATCTAAGTGGAACTGCAAGAATTGAATAGCATCAGCCATCGCTCCTTGGCAATGGTTCTGTTTACAAGAACAGAAGATAAATTATCAGCATATCTTTATAGACTTGAATTCAACATGTATATAGATGCGAAGCAGGTTGTTCGTTTGTTCGTTTTCTTTATTTGGTTGATTTCGGAGTGGTTTTGTTATTATCGCTGTGTATTGTTATGGTGATTCTTTTATATGTATTCGCAGAAAGTATGTACAACTTTTGAATTTTTTCTGTGTAAGACGATCATTATTTGGTCTTAAATCTAGCTTTTTCATACTTGTTTGTGCTGATTTTTTATTGCTTCTCTTCTGGGGACTGGCTGGATTCAGTTGGTTGAAGATGGTCAGTGCAAACTTTCATTCATTGGTTTTAGATCTTTCAAATGAGTTGATAATCTCAATGAATTAAGGAACTATCTAATGATTGTTGTTATTTTGTTGCTGTAAGGTTGCAAAGAGGCGAAGCCGACTGGAATTTGAAAAGCACAACGCTCACCGTATTAGATGGATTAATCAGAACAGTGATAAGGCTAAAATAACGTAGGCACAAGATTTCTTTGGTTTGATCCATTTTTACCATGAGTCTTCTTTTCCCTTTTGATGTATGCTCTACTTTTCCGATGAAATCTAGAAAAGGTTGCAAAGAGACACCGTCTCATTATAGATTTGTCAGATACTTGATTGTTGGTTAGAATTTACTGGTTCTATAAGCCCATGTGTTGTTGTGGGTGTTATTTACCGAGATATATTTGTCGCCAAATTAATAATATGGTTTATTTTTTATATAATAGTTATTTATAAAAAAAACTTTAGCGATAGTTTTTTACTATTATTTACTGAGTGAGTTTTCGAACAAGTGAGGGAAATAATACACAAATAAGCACGTTTTATCAATTTTCTATAATAGAGCCAGGAAAAAATTATATTTGTGAAATGTCTAGTAAATGTCAGATTCATCATTTGCAGGAAGGGAAAAAAAAGATACGAACATTGTTTTCAATGTTAAAATAATGTTACTTCAACTTGAATAGTGGATAAGGGGCCAAAAAATTCACTATAACATATAAAGCACGTTTAAGATTCAAAATTATATTGTACATAAACAGTGTTATGGGGATAAAAACATTAGAATGCGAACCCCGTTTTTTCTTTTCCCTTTTGATGTATGCTCTACTTTGTCCATGAAATCTAGCAAATATTGCAAAGAAACACCGTCACCTAATATATTTGTTAAATGTTTGATTGTGGGTTAGAATTTATACCTGAACGGTGGCATGGTAATTGAAAGTTACTTTATAAATATGAAAGGATGTTTTTGCTGACAACAAATAAGGTTTCGTGGTGTAGTTGGTTATCACGTCAGTCTAACACACTGAAGGTCTCCGGTTCAAGTCCGGGCGAAGCCAAATTTATATTCTTATTTAAGATTTTTGCATATGTACCCCCCAAATCTTTCATATGTGTAAAATGACTCTTAAATCTTGATGATATTTGCAAAACTATCCCATATTTCTCACATTGACTTTCTATACTCTTCCCGTGAAGCATTTTTAATTTCACAAACGGGAAAAAATGTTGCAAACCCAATGAGAGAATTGGGAGATAATTTTGCCTATATCAAAATTAAATTTGGAAATATGAAAATTAAGCCGTGTACATGTAAAAACCCCTTTTTAATCAAATCAAAGAATTATTCCTAATTTTGTTTAACAATCGTTTTCCTATTCTATTTCCTATTCTATTTCATTTATTAGTATTACATTTTAGGAAAAACTATTTTTGGCTGTTTGTTTTCAAATTTAAAATAAATAAAATTTTAGACAAAGCTACTAATAGTTGGTTAATAATTCATTTCAGACAAAAGTACAATGAAGTGAAGGTTTCCAATGTATTATCAAAATATCATTTGAGTTCAAGTCATTAGCAAGGGTCCCTAACGTTACTTCCATTATCAGCCAATATCCTTTTTATAAAATTCTGTTAAAATTTTGTTGACGTGATGATGATGGCCTTCCATGTCAAAAAAAGGGGTGAAAGTCCAAGTTAAATATAAACATTAGAATTCACCAAATTTTTGTTGTATAGAACTTGTAAGTTTACTATTTTTTACTGGTGTGTCAATGATATGACAATGCCACTTCATGAACATGTCAGCAATATTTAATATAAGTTTGTGAAAATGACTTAGGTTATTGATAAAGGTAATGTCAAGGACCTCTACTAATACAGGTGGAAACGAACCGAATTTGAATTGAATACCACAATATTCGTATCCGTAATCAGTTCATATTCGACTATTTGAATTCGTATTCAAACAAATAGTAAATGTGTATCCGAATTCAATTCGATTAGTATTCAAATATTGGACAACTATTTGTGAATATTCGTTAATTTTTATGTAGTCTTTTGTGAATTATTTGGTTCATATTCTGTAGATATTTGGTAAATATTCAATAAATATTCGTTATCCTATCCTAGACTTATAACGCACCAAACATGATATGACCAATAAATATGCAACTTAGTGATAAAAATAATATTCACAAAATAATTATATGAGGCTATATGTCTAAAAAAACTTTTTGGGATGCATAAAAAAATATAATAACTAAAATTTGTAGATCTAAAGTGTAATGTATAACTAAATAGTTAATTAATCAAACGAATATAAATGTGGTTAAATTCTATTCGTTTTATGAACTGAATACTAAAAATATATTCCTTGATTGTTAAATGAATTATCGAATCGAATATGACCGAATACTTAAGTGAATAAACACTGAAGTATTTGATTCACTTAAGTATTTGTTAGGTATCTGGTTTATTTTCACACTTACCACAGATGACTTCTAAATATTAAAAATTCAAATGATATTTGACCAATGTATTAAAGATCCGTGAAGCTTTGCGTGTAAGTAACTACTAGTTAGTTAATGATTCATTCACACATATAAGAGGTAATTTTGTATCATCTTCATTTTTCGGTAAAACAAATATTAAATATTTAGTGTCTTTCATAATTTCAACTCTAGAAATATACGTGAATATATTTCTAGAGTTGTTTACGTCAGAATCTTAAATGTAGGGATTAGAGTTGATTTAGGAGAACTTAGGGTCCTCTTTGATGGCTGATTGCTTTGTGCTGAAGACAAATTTATGCAATACGAAACTTTAAAGGATTAGAGTAGGGTTCTCCAGTGGTTTCTTTGATAACAACGATCAAGTTAGTGATGATCTTAAGGAATAGGAATGTAAGAAAGAAATAGTTTTTAGGATTTTTAGTTGTAGAGGATATCGCACCTCTATGCAGAAGACAATTTGTGTATTTATAGTAAGCTGTGAAGGGTATTTGAGTAATTTCGACTGGGTCCATACAGTCGGTTTAGTCAACTGACACTTTACACATGTCGGCAGTCAGTGGTCCGAGTCATCCTCACATTTAATGCGGCAGTGACAGAATGACTAAAATTACTCGCATGATCCGAGGAGTCATTATGACTTTAGCGGGGATGTAATGATGACTCTGATCATGCATTTAATGTGATAGTGACTAGGTGACTTTGCTCGAGAAGACGAAGCACATAGGTTCTCCCCCTAGTTCGAGATGCATTGGCGAGTCCAAGTCGATACGCCTTTCGTCTCGGTCCTTCGAGAGAGCCCGAGGGAGGACGTACGTCTTTGGCTTTAGAGGGAAACCCCGGGTGATGACGCCTTTCGTCTCAATGCTCCAAGAGAGTCCGAGTCGGGACTGTTGGAATTATATAATAAAAGATAACTTAAAACTTGACTTTGTAGAGGAAAAGAGAGAAAGTTTAGTCCCACATAGGAAATGGGATAGAAAAAAGGGGTCCTTATAAGCCTTCCCTTTCTCTCCTATGCCTAGAAGAAAACAAAGGTTATGCTCCACACCACACACGCGCGCGCCGGCCGGGCCGGGCTCGGGGTCGGGTCGGGGTCGGGTCGGGTGGCGCGCGCACACGACCTGCGGACACGAATGCAGCTCCGGATTAATGGGCCCTTAATCTGCTACATTTTTATTTTTAAATAATTAAAATATAATTTTTATTTTTGAACAATTAACATGTGATAAATATTTTGTAACAGAAATATTTTGTAACGGTAAAAATTTATTAGTGTGATTAAAAACGTGATAAATATTTTGTGAATTTATTATGTAACGGAAGCGTTTTTTAATTTTATAACGGCTAAGCTTTATTAACGTGATTAAAACGTATTAACTACGAGTTTATGTAACGGCTGTTTAACCCTATAAAAGGACCAAAACCCGAATAGTTTCATACAGTGAAAAATCAACAGATCTCTTCTCTCCTTCTCTTTTCAAAATAGTTTTCTGTTTACGCTGGTTCCCTGAAAGTCTAGAAGAATTCGCAAAACCTTCTTGAAGCTCGTGCCGACGAGAAGGAGGTCGCCTCACCGAGGGTCGTTGTATCTCGGGGGACTTTTGCCGCGTAGCCCTGTACGAGAGGGGGCAATTAGTTTCTTGGGACAGTGCTTGCACGCCTCGACCATCAGGCCGTATTTCTAACCTCTATTTACTTTTCATTTGATATATTTCTTATATCTGTTGTATCTCGGGGGACTTTTGCCGCGTAGCCCTGTACGAGAGGGGGCAATTAGTTTCTTGGGACAGTGCTTGCACGCCTCGACCATCAGGCTATATTCTAAACTCAGTTTAATTTTATATCTATTGTGATTATCTGTTAATTATTAAATTGCTTAAACTGATTTTCGTTATTGTCTAAACAGCTAATATTTACAACATTATAATAACAAAACTATTCATTCATCATCAGATTATGGCTACAAGTGAAATTATGTCTGCTAAACCAGAGAAGTTTGATGGGAACAATTTCCGTCGTTGGCAAAACCAAATGAGATTTTGGTTAACAACTCTACATCTAATAACAGCGTTGGCAAAACCAAATGAGATTTTGGTTAACAACCCTACATCTAATAACAGCCATAGAACCAGATAACCCATCTTCATCTAGACCAGTTACTAGGCAATCTTCCTCATCTTCCTCCACAGATTCCATTCCTATCCCAAGAACACCTCAAGAAATAGAGTATCATTGTCTACACAGAATCTTAGGAGCTTTATCTGATAGGTTATATGATATATATTATACTATAACTAATGCTAAAGTTCTGTGGGAAACCCTAGAGAAAAAGTATGGTTTAGATGATATGGGAATTAAAAGATTTAAAGCTTCTGATTTTAACAAATTTAAAATGGTAGATTCTAAACCAATGAATGAGCAAATTCATGAATTTGAACATATAGTTCACCAATTAAAAGTGAATGGATCCATCTTAGATGAAACGTTTCAGATAGCCTGTCTTATAGACAAACTTCCCGAGTCCTGGTCAGATTTTGCCAAAAACCTTAACCATACCCAAGGAGATCTTACCCTAGAGCAAGTATTGAATTCTATTAGAATTGAAGAGCAACATAGACTCAGGGAGAAAAATGTGACAAAATCTGAACCCAAAGAACCCAAAGTAAACAATGTTGAATCCAAACCCTTTCCCCAACACAAGAAACGTCCCTTCCACCAAAATCAAAATAAAACATTTAAGAAGAAACCCTATCATCAAAATAAGAACCATGTTCACTTTCAAAAGAAGGAAGGAGCTGAACGTCGAGCCTGCTTCGTTTGTGGAAGAACCAACCATCTTGCTAAGGACTGCTTTTTCAAGAAAACTGAACCACCCAAGCCTAGGAAGGGAGGACCTCCACCTAATAAGTCACAAGTAAACATGGTGACTTCCAGTCCAGCTGAGGCTGCTTTCAGGTCTGTTCTCTTCACTCCTGAAGTAAACATGACCTTTCAAGCAAATGATTGGTGGATTGACACTGGAGCTAATATTCACGTTTGCTCTAATCAATCTTTGTTTTCCACCTATCAGGTCTCAAGTAGAGGAACTGTGACAATGGGAAATAATAATGTGGCTCCTGTATCCGGAATAGGTCGGATCAACCTAAAGCTGACTTCTGATAAGACTTTGATCCTGCAGGATGTCCATCATGTACCAGACATTAGGAGAAATTTAATTAGCGGATCTTTATTAGTGCAACAAGGCTACAAACTTGTTTTTGAATCAAATAAAGTTGTAATAACTAAGGGTTTGAACTTCATTGGAAAAGGTTTCTTATGTGATGGTCTTTTTAAATTGAATGTTAAGAATTCTACTCTTGCATCTCCAATAGCTTTGAATATTGAACCTTCCATCACTTGGCATCAAAGATTAGGACATGTGAATTATAATTCAATTAAAAGATTGATGCATCTCAATATAATTCCAAAGCTTAATATAAAAGATGATGAAAAATGTGAAATATGTGTAGAAGCCAAACTTCCTAAGAAACCATTTAAAACTATTGATAGAGATTCTGAGATATTAGAACTCATCCATAGTGATGTTTGTGATTCAGGAAGAACAACTAGAGGGGGTAACAAATATTTTGTAACTTTTATAGACGATTGCTCTAAATATTGTTACCTCTACTTAATTAAGACTAAAGATGAAGTCATAAACAAATTTAAAATATATAAAGCAGAAGTTGAAAATCAGTTGGATAGGAAAATTAAAATACTAAGATCAGATAGAGGTGGTGAGTACACTTCTAATGAATTAAAACAATTCTGTGAAGATAATGGAATTATTCATGAAATAACTGCTCCATATACACCTCAATCTAATGGAGTAGCTGAGAGAAAGAATAGAACACTAATGGACATGGTAAACTCAATGTTAATTAATTCTGGTGTGCCAGAAAATTTATGGGGAGAAGCTCTCATGACTGCATGTCATATACTAAATAGAATTCCATTCAAGAAATCTGATAAAACCCCTTACACAATTTGGAAGAATAGAAACCCTAATTTAGATCACCTAAAAGTGTGGGGGTGCTTAGCAAAAGTCAAAATACCTGAGAATAAAAGAAAGAAGATTGGCCCTAAAACTGTAGATGGAATTTTTATTGGCTATGCTTCTGATAGTAATGCAAATAGATTTTTAATAATCAACTCTGACATTAATGAGATAGCCAACAACACCATAATTGAAGCTAGGGATGCACATTACTTTGAAAATATTTTTCCTTACAAGACCAGAATAAACAACACAGGCCCTAGCTCTAATAATTCAGATCCTAGTTCTAATCAAGGTGAAACTAGTTCTAAACAAATTAGACCACTAGAAAGTCCAGAGGAGCCTAGGAGAAGTAAAAGAACTAGAATAGAAAAGGTCCATGAAGATTTCTATGCATTACTTGTAGAAGATTCTCCAGTTACATTTGAAGATGCAATGAAATCAGTAGATGCTCCATTTTGGAAGGAAGCTATAAATAATGAGATACAATCTATAGTTCAAAATCATACTTGGGAACTAACTGATCTTCCTTCAGGATGTAAAACCATAGGATGTAAATGGGTGTTTAAGAAGAAACTTAGACCTGATGGAACAATAGATAAATATAAAGCCAGATTAGTAGCTAAAGGATATACCCAAAAGTCTGGTATTGATTATTTTGATGTCTATTCTCCAGTAGCTAGGATTACTACCATTAGAGTCCTCATAGCTCTAGCATCCATTCACAAATTAATAATACATCAAATGGATGTTAAAACTGCATTTTTAAATGGAGACTTAGATGAAGAAATTTATATGGATCAACCTGAGGGATTTATAGCTTCTGGACAAGAAAAGAAAGTATGCAAGCTTATTAGATCACTATATGGTCTCAAACAAGCCCCAAAACAATGGCATATGAAATTTGATGAAATTATACTATCTTATGGATTTGTAATTAATCAAACAGATGAGTGTGTATACCATAAAATAGATAAAAACAACAAAATTGTGATATTATGCCTATATGTTGATGACATTCTTATTTTTGGTTCTGACATACAAATCATAAATGATATCAAACACTTTTTATCACAAAATTTTGACATGAAAGATTTAGGTCAAGCTGACCTAATTCTTAATACTAAAATCATGAAAAATGAGAATGGATATGTGCTATCACAATCACATTACATAGAAAAAATCCTCAAGAATTTTTATGATCCAAACTGTCAACCTGTTTCCACTCCATATGATCCTAATGTACATCTAAAGAAAAATACAGGTCATCCTCAATTACAAAGAGAATATGCACAAATAATTGGATCATTAGGATTCCTAACAAACTACACCAGACCTGACATTGCTTATGCAGTAAATAGACTTAGTAGATATACATCAAATCCTGATAAGAGTCACTGGGATGCTTTAGAAAGAATTTTGAGATACCTAAAAGGAACTATAAATTATGGTTTACACTATAAAGGTTATCCATCTGTACTAGAAGGTTATTCAGATGCAAATTGGATTAGTGACTCAGTAGATGTAAAATCCACCACAGGATTTGTGTTCCTTTTAGGAGGAGGAGCTGTGTCCTGGAAATCTACTAAACAAACTGTAATGGCTAGAAGTACAATGGAATCAGAAATGATAGCTCTTGATACTACTAGTATAGAAGCTGAATGGTTGAAAGATTTACTAACTGAAATTCCACTAATGCAAAAACCATTACCAGCCATTTCTATTCATTGTGATTGCAGGTCAGCGATTGACAAATGCCATCAAGAGAATGCAAATGTGAAGATGAATCGACACTTGAAAGTGCGCCATAAATCCTTAAGATATAAGATGAAAAATCATATAATAGCCTTAGATTTTGTAAGATCAGAGAAAAATCTTGCAGATCACTTAACTAAAGGCTTATCTAGGGCAGTGGTCCTAGAATCATCGAGGGGGATGGGGTTAAGCCCATAAGAAAAATCACTGCAGTGGCAACCCAACCTCGCAGAGGTTCAATGGGTAGAAACAAACTGAATGAGTGATTAATTGTGAGGAGCACTGAATTCATTTGCTCCCATCCCTAGGGTGATCAGTGCTCATAAAAAGCAAGTGAAAGGTTGAGTCTAACTCTTAATGAATCCAAGACCCATGAGGCAGGATGCTTACTTGCTCGCATCCTTATTAGGATTCACCTATATGTGTGTAGTTGTGAGGCCGCGACTATGGGATCAGGGCTGCTCCCTAGTAACACACATGAAAGATACCTGCGCAAGGCCGATAATAGCGCAACCCGTTTAGAATTCTTCAAAACTGTACTATGTGTGCTTTCTGTAGAAATCCGATAAATGAGACTGGTTCAAGGCGAAGTCCACCAAGCTCTCACGGATCTATACAACTGTCACTAAGTGAAGGTTCAAACCGAAAGGTACCTCCACCTATTACATAGTATAAGGGAACCAGCAATCGTATTTATTTCTTTTATTGTTATTTCTGAACTATTTTAAGTTTTAAGTTATGTGGGGGATTGTTGGAATTATATAATAAAAGATAACTTAAAACTTGACTTTGTAGAGGAAAAGAGGGAAAGTTTAGTCCCACATAGGAAATGGGATAGAAAAAAGGGGTCCTTATAAGCCTTCCCTTTCTCTCCTATGCCTAGAAGAAAACAAAGGTTATGCTCCACACCACACACGCGCGCGCCGGCCGGGCCGGGCTCGGGCTCGGGTTCGGGTCGGGTCGGGTGGCGCGCGCACACGACCTGCGGACACGAATGCAGCTCCGGATTAATGGGCCCTTAATCTGCTACATTTTTATTTTTAAATAATTAAAATATAATTTTTATTTTTGAACAATTAACATGTGATAAATATTTTGTAACCGAAATATTTTGTAACGGAAAATATTTATTAGTGTGATTAAAAACGTGATAAACATTTTGCGAATTAATTATGTAACGGAAATGTTTTGATAACGGCTAAGTTTTATTAACGTGATTAAAACCGTGTTAATTACGGGGTTTATAAGTAACGGCTGTTTTTCCCTATAAAAGGATCTAAAATCCGCAGAGTTTAACACAGCGAAAAGCAACAACCTCTTCTTCACCTTCTCTGTTCTTCTCTTTCAAAATACTTACTGTTACAATTTGCTGGTTCCCTGAAAGTTTACGAAGAATTCGCAAAGCCTTCTTGAAGCTCGTGCCGACGAGAAGGAGGTCGCCTGACCGAGGGTCGTTGTATCTCCGGGAGCTTTTGCCGCGTAGCCCTGTACGAGAGGGGGCAATTAGTTTCTTGGGACAGTGCTTGCACGCCTCGACCATCAGGCCGTATTTCTAACCACAGTGTGAAAAACACAACGTATTCTCTCTTCTTCTCTGTTCTTCCTCTTCATTTTACTGTTGTTACACTTTTGCTGGTTCCCTGAAAGTCTAGAAGAGTTCGCAAAGCCTTCTTGAAGCTCGTGCCGACGAGAAGGAGGTCGCCTGACCGAGGGTCGTTGTATCTCCGGGAGCTTTTGCCGCGTAGCCCTGTACGAGAGGGGGCAATTAGTTTCTTGGGACAGTGCTTGCACGCCTCGACCATCAGGCCGTATTTCTAACCTCTATTTACTTTTCATTTGATATATTTCTTATATCTGCGTTATAATAGTAATTATCTGTTAATTATCAAATTGTTTAAACTGATTTTCGTTATTGTCTAAACAGCTAATATTCCCAACAGGGACACCTTTCGTCTCGGTTCTTTGAGAGAATCCGAGTGCGGACGCCTTTCATCTCGGGTCTCAAAGGTGCATTAAAGAGGGGAGCCAGCGTTCGTGAGACTCGGGTCAAGTTGGCGTTATAATGCTCAAGTTGCATAATTGAGATACATGTCGCCTTCTCAAATGTAGTTTACAATGTACCGACAAAAATTCGCTCATTTGGGTGGAATGCTTGCAATGGAATCCTTCCCACTTTTAGATCTTCGCTATCGTTATGTGGACATCGATCCCACGCGCAAGAGTTGTAATGCGGTGCTTGAAACCATATTGCATGCTCTACGCGAGTGTGCTTCGACAAGATGTGTTTGGTATAATGCTTCGACGAGTTGGTTGCCTACAGGGAGTCCATCATCTTTCAAAGAATGGTTCAAATGGGCGTTGGACAATGAGGGCATAAAAAATATTAGAATTGGTTCTCGCTTGGGCTATTTGGGATCAGCGCAATAATTTTGGCTCATTATCTTTGCGCTTCTATGGATGCAACAACGTGTGAGTTACTTGTCATAGTTTAGGGGTTGACGATGGCTGCTCAACAAGGATTCACACGTATCGGTATCGTGGTTGAAACGGATAGTTTAGTCGCGGTAAAAGCAATTTCTTCGACAACTTAAAATATTGCTATTAACTTGAGATCGTGTAAAATTAAACTCAGAAGATGGAGAGATTGGGAAGGAAATGTGGTAGAAAAAAGAAAATCATATGTGTGGATTAAATTGAAAAATGTTCCACCTCATCTGTGGAATAAAGAATCTTTTGATTTGATGGTTAAACCTTTTGCTGATCTTGTTGAATTGGATTCATTAACCAATGCTTGTACTGAGTTTGTGGATGCTGTGATGCTGGTTTGTTGCTTAGAATATATAGATATTCCTAAAATTCTGAAGGTTGTCGTTGGAAAGCATCAATATAACATTGAGGTTTCTATTATGTCTATTATGGGTGAACTAAAGGAAGGGGAAAAGAAAAAAACAGAAGGTGGACCAATTGGATGACACAAATCAAAGTTCTTATCAGGATAAGTGGTTTAAACGAAGGAAAGATAGTGGAATTGATTCTTCTTCTTTGAAAGGGTCTGAGACTACTTCATGGAATGTTAAGCAAGAATTGAGGAATAACCCATGGAATTCTCCTGCTGTTAGGTTATGGAGTGATGTAAAAGTTTTCTATCAGAATAAAAAATCTGAGTGGGGAACTTGGGGAGAAAATTTATCAAAAGATATTGATGTGGAGCAACAACCAGAACAGGTGGTAACTGATGTGGAAGATTATTTTGAACACTTTATAGACTTGGGGGTTGAACAACAGCCAGAAAAGATGAAGATGAATGATATTTTAGTTCTTCCTGGTCAAGTAATGGATTGTGGTGAGGGCAATGATGAAGAAGCTGAAAAGAATTCTAAAGTTGAAAAAGAATCTAATGTGGTTCTTACCAGGGAGGATTTGCCAGATCACAAAGGGGGAGAGACTCCTATTAATGAAGGAATTATTGCTAAGAGTGATAATAATGAGACTGATAAATGGTTAATTCTTCCAACACACTTCAACAATGATAAAATTTTAGAGAAGGAAGAAGATATACCTATTATTCAACCTCTGAATTCCTTGCCACCCACAGAATTTGAAGCTGTTCCAAATGTTACTTTTGTCTGGAGATGTTCAAGATTTGTGGATATGGAACCTATGTCTGCATTGGATAGGGCTACTTCAAGAGCTGCAATGAAAAATATCATAAAAAAACACTCCAGGTGCTTCTTCTAGTGGATCAGGTGAAAATTCCTCTTATTTGGGTTCTAATTTTGTTCCAATTCTATTTGATGCTTGTTCTAATAAGCAGTTACAAAATTATGCTTCTAAATGTGCTATCACTCTTGAGCCTCAAGGGAGTTTTGATCCCCTCAAAAAAGTAAGGCAGATGGAACAAGAGAGAGCTACTTTTGAGTAGGCTCCAGTTTTTGATTTTGAGGAGATTGATCTGTTTTCTATGTTAGTTACATGGAATGTTAGAGGTTTGGGTTTGAGTTCAAAAAGATTTGAAGTTAAAGATTTTTGCCAATTGAATAAATTTGAAATAATATGTTTACAAGAGACAAAATTGAGCTGTTATTCTGACAATATTACTAAAAGTCTGGGAGGTAACATGTATGATTGAGCTTGTGTACCTTCTGTTGGGGCTTCTGGTGGAATTATGATTGGTTGGAATAACAATGTATGGAAGAGAATACAGGATATATCTGGTAAATATGTCCTGTCTGTTATGTTAAAAAATACGAAAATGGCTTTATTTGGACCATTTCATCTGTATATGGTCCTCATTGTAATAAGGAGAGAGTTCTTTTTTGGCAAGAACTCAGAGATGTTAAGAATTCTTTTTCAGGACCTTGGGTTGTGGTGGGTGATTTTAATGTTACTATTAATTCTGCAGAAAGAAAGGGGAAAACTAATCACAGAAAAGATATGGAAGAATTTAAAGAAGTGATTAATGAATTGGAATTAATAGATAGTCCTCTTCATGGAAGAAAGTTTACTTGGACAAATAAAAGAAGATCACCTTCTATGACTAGACTTGACAGAGTTTTCTTTAACTCTGAATGAGAAGACATTTTTTCTTTTTCCAGACAACAAGGTCTTAGTAGCCAATTATCAGATCATGCTCCCATTAGTTTTGACTGTGGGGAAAATCAACAGCAAGCTAAAATTTTTAGATTTGAAAAAATTTGGTTGCAGTCTGATGATTTTATGAAAAGTGTGCCTATATGGTGGAACTGTGCTCCTAAGAGTGAATCTGCTGCTAAAAACATTGTTTTTTATGAAAAGTGTGCCTATATGGTGGAACTGTGCTCCTAAGAGTGAATCTGCTGCTAAAAACATTGTTGGTAAACTGAGATTTATGAGAAAATGGGAACTGTGCTCCTAAGAGTGAATCTGCTGCTAAAAACATTGTTGGTAAACTGAGATTTATGAGAAAATGTATTAAACAATGGGTGCATTTAAATTTTTATAGTGTCAAACAAAAAAAGAAAGGTTTGTTGGACAGCCTGTTAGAATGGGAAGTTATAGAGGATAATAGTGATTTAGAGGATGATGAAGTAATTAAAAAAATGATATTATCATTCAGTTAAATGAGATCCTTCTTCAAGAGGAGCAAATGTGGAAACAAAGATCAAAAGCTCATTGGCTTAAAGAAGGAGATAATAATACTGCATATTTTCATAAAATTGCAAATGGTAGAAAAAGGAATAATTTGATTTCCTCTATCACTCATAATGATATTGAAGTGAGTTCTAAGATTGGTATAGCCCAGATTTTTTCAGATCACTACAATTAGATTTTTGGTCAAAATGTGCCTCATAGATGTCAGCTGGATTGGAATGGTTTATTCCCTTTTATTGATTAGGGTCCTAGTGATATTGAAATTTCTTTTTCTGAAGAAGAAATTCATAAAACCATTTTTGATATGAATGGTGATAAATCCCCTGGTCCTGATGATTTTCCTGCCTTGTTTTTCCAAGTTTTTTGGGAGACTGTGAAAATGGATATTATGAGACTTTTTGAGGAATTTTATGAAGGCAAAATGGAGATTAATAGAATTAATTATGCTCATATTGTTCTTTTTCCAAAGAAAAATGAGGCTATTACTGTTAATGATTACAGACCTATCAGCCTTCTTAATGTGATTTACAAAATTATTACCAAAGTTTTGACAAACAGATTAAATCCCAAGCTTGAGTGGCTTATTGATTCGGTTCAATCTGGTTTCATTAAGAATAGATTTTTACTTGATGGAGTAGCTGCAGCTCAAGAAATTATTGATGACTATTTTCAGAATAATAAAAAGGAGGAATTCTTTTAAAATTAGACATTTCAAAAGCCTATGATATGTTAGACTGAGACTTTATTTTGGAGGTGTTAAAGGCTAAAAACTTTGGTGAGAAATGGATTAATTGGGTGAATATGTGCTTAAAAGGAGGCATGTCTGCCATTAATATCAATGGTAAACCTGGAAGTTGGATTATGTCTAAAGAGGTGTTCGTCAAGGAGACCCTTTGTCACCACTTCTTTTTGTGTTGGCGGCTGATTCTTTTACCAGAATGCTATCATTAGCAGTTAATTCTTATCTTATTGAAGGCATAGCCCTGTTAATATGAATCATAAAATTGTTTGTTTACAATATGCTGATGATACCTTGATTTTTTGTAAAAATAAAAGAGAACAATTAATGGTGTTGAAACTGATTTTATATTGCTTTGAGTTGGCATCTGGTTTAAAGATTAATTTCAATCAAAGTGTTCTTATTACTCTTGAGATTAATGAATCTTTACAACAGAATTTGGCTGTTATGTCAAATTGTAAAAGTGGAAATTTTCCTATTACCTATCTTGGAGTGCCTTTAAGGCCTGGTAAGTTGAAAAAAAATGACTGGTTCCCTTTGATTGAGAAGATTGAAAGGAGATTATCTTTGTGGAAAGACAGATCTTTATCTAGAGGTGGTAGACTAGTTTTAGTTAACTCAGTTCTATCCTCCATGCCAATTTTTTGGCTATCTTTTTTTCTTTTTCCTTCATGGATTATTGATAAAACTGATAAAATGAGGAGAAGATTTTTGTGGATTGGGTCCTTGGACAACAAAAAATGCACTAATTTGGTGAAATGGGAGGAGGTATGTAGACCTAGACATTATGGTGGTTTAGGTATAATAAATTTGAGAATCATGAATAAAACTCTATTAGGAAAATGGCTTTGGAAATGGTTTGATGGAAAGCCTGGCCTTTGGAAACAAATTAGCTATTACAAATATTTTGAAAAGAAAAGCTGGATAGAATACATACATTCTGAGAGAGCTCTTTTATCATACTTTTTGGAGGAACTTTTTTAATATTGAAAGTTTTTTATGCAGCTCTCAAGTGGAGGTTGGAAAAGGAAATTATACTTTATTTTGGCTGGACAAATGGTTAGGCTCATTTACTATTTCATCTTTATTTCCATCCTTATTTGTTATAACATTGTATCATTTTGCTGCTGTTAATAGCATGAGAACAAAAGAGAATAATATGTGGAGATGGAATATTCAGTTTAAGAAGCAGTTAGTTGGGGTTCTTGTTCCTCTATATTGTTCTATGATGAGACTAATAAACTCCATCTGTTTAGAGCAAAGGGAGGATAAAAGAAAATGGCTTTGGGAGACAAGAGGGAGTTTCACAGTGAAATCTTTCTATCAATTTTTAATTGATGGGGGTGTAAGATATGATTGTGCAAATTTATGGCAGCTTCCCATCACTTTAAAAGTGAAATTCCTAGTCTGGTTGGCTCTTAGACAAAGCTTGAACACAAAAGATGTTTTAGAAAAGAAAGGAGTCCTTTTGGATAAAACTTGTTGTTTATGTTCTAAATTGGAGGAGAATCACACACATCTTTTCATCAAATGTGAGTTTATTTACTCAGTATGGAGATCAATTCAATTCAAATTGGAGACTGAGGAAAATTTTAGTTTGGATTCTTTGAAAGAAATCTGGCTTAAATGGAAAACTGGTGATGTTGAGAACTGTAAATTGAAAAGGGATGTGATCATTTGTTCTTTGGTTTGGTGCATATGGCAGGAACGTAATGATAGAATCATTTCTAATAAAAGGAAGAAATCCCTTGAGCTTTTGAACAAAATTATGACATTCGCAATATTTTGGCTAGGTTCTGAATAAGCTTCTGCTCGAGCTGCCAGACTACAGGAGAGGAGGAGAAAGATGAATGCTGATAGATTCCAAGCTGCTGGAGCGGTTAGAAGAGAAGACAGAGGTGTGGAGAATATGGTGATTCAGTTAGAATGAGTTACAAAAGATGCAGTAGTGATGTTCTTTGTTTTCTATACTTTAGAACTATGTTCCAATGTGAACTGCTTTACTTTTGGTTTTTGTTAGACTTTATTATGATCTTCCCCTTGTTGGAGATCCATGGTTATGTACAGAGGGGTGTTGTTTTTCTTTCTATGTAGCTTCTGATATGGACTATAATACTCACTCTTGGTTGGGGGTGTGTATTTTTTATGTAACAACCACTTTTGATTAATTTAGCTGGTTGGATTACCTTTGTGGTAGTCCATCATTTTTCTAAAAAAAAAAACTTAAAATATTGCTTATTATGGTAACATAGTCGAGGAGATGCATTCATTGGTTTCAAGTCTCATGGTTTGCGACTTCAGTCATATACGAGGAGGGAACGAAACAATGTTGCACATTCTCTTGCTCAGTTAGCGGTTGCTGATCATTTTTACTTTATTTGGAAGGAATCCCCCTCCCCCCTTCCCTTTAATTCATAAAGTTGTAGCAGAACGTCTTTCAAATTAATGAGAATTGTATTATGAAAAATGCTTTAAGGATCTAAAATACGAGGCAAAGGGAGGGGACATATCACGTGTCCCCTCTCTATGATGTATCGCATTCCTATTGCATAATGAGCTTGTTTGTATTATCTATATTAAAAAAAAAAAAACTCTAGAAATATATTTAAAATTTCACCGCACGTCCCAAGATCTGTTATTTGATCCGAAAGAGCGCGTACCGTTGCGAAAATGCCCCCGTATTCTTTCATCCCTTTCTCTCCCTCTCATCTCCCTTTCCGAACGCCCCAGTATCGACTGAGAACAACAGAACCAAGAAATGAAGTAGCGATCAAAATCAAAGATGAGACCTTTACTACTGCTACTCTTCCTTCTCCTCTTCAATCTCAATCCCTCATCGATCGCGCTCGAGATCCTATCGAAATCCAAGCTCGAGCGATGCACGAAATCCGACACCGACAAGCTCGACTGCGAGAAGAAGTCTCTTTCTCTCTCTCTCTCTCTCTCTCTCTCTCTCTCTCTCTCTTCGTTCTCGTTCTCGCGATAATTTTGATGAGTTTAGTTCTGCATTAAAAACCCTAAATTTGATGTAAAGAAACATTCAACTCGTGTTCAGTTGTATCTATCTGTAAGTAGTGGGTACTTTATAAAAACCCTAATTGAGTGCGACGATATTCGAAGGGATTTGATTGGAGTCGAGGAAGCTCTAGTCTGAAATAGACACTCCTTAAGTGTTATGTCAATTTTGTAATAAAACCCTTATCTTGATGCAACGAAAAACACACAGCGTTGTCTCCCTGATTGCAATTTTCTCATTTTCCTATAATTAAGAGGATATTTGGTAGGGTTCCTCTTACTATGGGGGAAGGAATCGAAGAAGCTCTAGTCTTTGTTGCTGCTCAGGTCAATCTTGGAGTAAAATACTAATCTTGACGCAACCAAAAACATACAACTTCTTATCCCTTTTTTGCTTCGGTTGTACTCATGCTTTTATAAGTAGTAGGGACTTGATTAAAAGACCTAATTGATTAAGAGGAAATTGTGTCAAGTGTTTTGATTATTGTGGGTGTTGGGGAATTACTTAGATTTCCCTAGTGTCAGATTTTGAGAGAAAGTGAAAATAAATGCGCAAAATATGGGGACACACAAGATTTACGTGGTTCGGCACAAAATTGCCTACGTCCACGGGCTGCTGCAGATCTTTCACTAATGGAAGAAATATTACAAGCACTCTGAAAATTGCTCTCAATTTTCTCTCTTGGATTTTTTTTTTCTCACTGCTTGATTATATATTAGCAGCTGAAGGGATGATTGATTAAAGGGGGGAGCGAGGGGTTTATATAGCCTTTGTGTTCCCCCTTTTTTTTCTTCCTGATGTTCTTTTTCAACACACACCAAACGCCACCCTCTTTTTTCAACTTTGGCAGCCCCCCCACTTTCTTCCTTTGTCTTTTCCTGTTTTGTCCTTGAGCACCTTTCGGTGCTTGAGAATTTTGACCAACAATCTCCCACTTGAAGACTGATTTCAATCTGTCTTCACACTTGATATTATTGCAGGCCAACTGAAGCTGAACACAGCTTCAGTTTCTCAGTAGTCACCGTCTTTGTCAGCATGTCTGCCGGATTTTGAGCTCCACTGATTTTTTCAAGCTTCAAAATTCCATCTTCCAGAAGTGACCGGATAAAATGATACCGCATCTGTATGTGCTTTGTTCTGGAATGAAAAGATGGATTCTTCGCTAGATGAATAGCACTTTGACTGTCGCAGTATAAGACATTGTCTTCTTGTTTCTTGCCTAATTCATCCAAGAAATTTTGAAGCCACACCATTTCCTTGCTGGCTTCTGTAACAGCGACATATTCTGCTTCAGTTGTGGAGAGAGCAACTATCTTCTGCAGTTGAGAAGCCCAACTCACTGCAGTACCTCCTAGAGTATATACATACCCTGTAGTGCTCTTTCTGATATCAACATTTCCTGCTAGATCAGCATCTACATAGCCTGTTAGTATTGTATCTCCACCTTTGAAACAAAGTGCTTTACCTGTAGTGCCTCGTAGATATCTGAGGATCCATTTGACTGCTTCCCAGTGTACCTTGCCCGGATCATTCATGTACCTGCTAACAGCTCCCACTGCTTGAGCAATATCCGGTCTTGTACAGACCATGGCATACATCAGACTTCCAATTGCTGAGGCGTACGGGACCTTCGCCATGTGTGCACGCTCTTTCTCTGTCTTCGGTGACTGATCTTTGGAAAGTCTGAAATGAACACCTAAAGGTGTACCCACTGGTTTTGCATCTTGCATGTTGAACCTGGAGAGTACTTTGTTGATGTACTCAGCCTGTGATAACATCAAAGTCCCAGACTTCGTGTCTCTCTTGATCCTCATTCCAAGAATCTGCTTTGCAGCACCAAGATCTTTCATCGCGAACTGATTTGACAATTTTTGCTTCAAATTTATAATCTCTTGCAGATCTGATCCTGCAACGAGCATGTCATCAACGTATAACAATAAAATAATGAAGCTATTGTCAAACCTCTTGATATAGCAACAATGATCTGCTTGGCATCTAGTGAAACCGTTGCTGCCCATGAAGTTGTCAAACTTCTTGTACCACTGTCTGGGAGCTTGTTTCAATCCATACAAGCTCTTCTTCAAACGGCATACTAGATTTTCCTTGCCTGAAAGCCTTTGACAACCAACCTTGCCTTGTAGCGTTTGTTCCCATCATGTTCTTCTTTGATCCTGTAAATCCATTTGTTATGAAGAGCTTTCTTACCTTGTGGTAATTCAACTAAGTCTCACGTCTGATTTGACATAAGCAAGTTCATCTCATTATGCATAGCAGACTCCTACTTGATTGAATCCTCCACCTGCATTGGTTCATCATAACACTCCGGTTCACCACCGTTAGTCAGCAACAATAGTGCAAAGAAGGCGAATAACGCTGGGTTGGCTTAGGAATTCTGGAGGAGCGTCTCACTTCTGGCGTGCTTGGTTCTTCTTGAACTGCTTCAGGGCTTGTTTGAACATCATTTTCAGAAATCTCCTCAAATTCAGCAAATTCCTTTGTTTCAGCTTTTGTACTGGAGCTACTTGATTCTGCAGTTGATCTGTCTTTGTACATCACATTCTCATTGAATATGACATCTCTGCTTCTGATGATCTTCCGATTTTCATAATCCCAAAATCGGTAACCAAACTCATCACCACCATAACCAACAAAAACACATTTGTTAGATTTGGCATCAAGTTTACTTCTTTCAGCAGAATCTATGTGTACATAAGAGATACAACCAAAAATTCTTAAATGTGAAAGGTTTACCTCTTTTTTGCTCCAAGCTTCTTCCGGTATTCCACCATCCAAGGGAACTGAGGGTCCACGGTTGATTAGGTAGGCTGTGGTATTGATAGCTTCAGCCCATAGGAACTTGGGCAGTCCGGCATGTATCCTCATGCTTCTGGCACGTTCATTCAAAGTTCTGTTCATGCGCTCTGCTACGCCATTCTGCTGCGGTGTCATGGGAACTGTTTTCTCCATCTTGATCCCATTGTTTGCACAAAACTCTTTGAATCTACTGTCTTTGTACTCTCCTCCATTGTCTGACCTCAACTTCTTTATCTTCAAACCAGTTTCATTTTTCACCATGACCTTTCATTTTCTGAAGGTATCAAAGACTTCTGATTTCTTCTTCAGAAAATAGACTCACACCTTCCTTGTAGAATCATCAATGAAGGTGACATAGTACAGTGAGCCTGCAAGAGATGAAACTGGAGATGGTCCCCATACGTCGGTATGAATCAATTCTAACCTTTCTGTCTTGGGTGTCTTGCCAATCTTTGCAAAACTAACTTTCTTCTGTTTGCCAAAGATGCAATCCTCGCATAGGCCGACATCTACATTCTTCAGATCCGGTAGCTTCCCTTTTGACAGAAGTGTCTTCATCCCTTTCTCGCTCATATGGCCAAGCCTTTGGTGCCATAGGTTTGATTTTTCATCTGCATCTGTTACTGCAATGATATTCTCTAAGTTAGAGGTTATATAGAGAGTACCATTTTTCTTACCTCGAGCAATGACGAGTGCTCCTTTGGTAATCTTCCATTCATGACCCGAGAAGGTTGTACAATAACCCTCTCCATCAAGCTGTCCCACAGAGATCAAATTCCTTCTAAGACCAGGAATATGTCTTACTCCTTGCAGCTTCCATGTGGTCTGGTTTGGCAATTTTAATCGAATGTCTCCCTTACCAACAATCTTCAAGGTTTCATCATCTGTTAGATGTACCTTTCCGAAATCACCGCTGACGTAGTTCTCCATGATTTCTCGGCATGGGGTGGAATGAAAAGATGCCCCTGAATCAAGAATCCATGATTCAATCGGACTGTTGACGCTTAGAATCATAGCATCACCTCCTTCCTCAGTCACGTTGGCAGACTCCTGTGCGCCGGTGTTTTTCTTCGGTGCCCGACACTCCCTCTTGAAATGACCCTTCTTGCCACAGTTGTAGCACTTAAAGTCTTTCTTTCCTGATCTAGATTTGCTCCTTCTAGATTTTGATCTACCGTGATTTGAACTTCTTTCTGAAGTTCTTCCCCTAGACTCCGTGTGTAAAGCTGAGGAGGTTGAAGCTTCACCCGATTCTCTCCGTTGGATCTCTTCACTAAGAACCAGATCACGAACATCATCGAACTTCAACTTGTTGCTTCCCGATGAGTTACTCACAGCCGTGACTGTAGCGTTCCAGCTTTCTGGTAGAGAGGAAAGAAGTATCAATGCTCGTACTTCTTCATCAAATTCAATCCCAACTGAACTCAACTGGGTTGTGACTATGTTGAGTTCATTGAGATGTTGAGCTGTCGATGCGCCTTCCGTCATTCGCAAATTGAACAGCCGCCTCATCAAGTGGACTTTGTTTGAGGCAGAGGGCTTCTCGTACATGCTGCAGAGAGCCGCCATAAGACCCGCCGTGGTCTTTTCCTTTGCTATGTTGAAGGCAACGTTGCGGGATAGTGTCAATCGGATAACTCCAAGGGCTTGTCTGTCGAGGAGAGCCCACTCTTCATCCTTCATATCATCTGGCTTCTTTCCCGAGAGAGGTTGATACAGCTTCTTCTGGTACAGATAGTCTTCAATCTGCATCTTCCAAAAGCCGAAGTCCGCACCATCGAACTTCTCAATTTTCACCTTTCCTTCATCTGCAGCCATCGCTCCCACTTGAATCTGACTTCCTCTGGATCGTTTCTGATAATTTCTGCGAACCACCGTGTACTAAGACACCTTTGTCGACAAGTCGGTACCGCCGGCAAAATTACACTATTCACGAAATTTACTATTCACGTGAATAGTAACCTTGCAGAAATTTGGCAGACGTCACAACCAGAGCTCTGATACCAGTTGTTGGGGAATTACTTAGATTTTCCTAGTGTCAGATTTTGAGAGAAAGTGAAAATAAATGCGCAAAATATGGGGACACACAAGATTTACGTGGTTCGGCACAAAATTGCCTACGTCCACGGGCTGCTGCATATCTTTTACTAATGGAAGAAATATTACAAGCACTCTGAAAATTGCTCTCAATTTTCTCTCTTGGATTTTTTTTTTCTCACTGCTTGATTATATATTAGCAGCTGAAGGGATGATTGATTAAAGGGGGGAGCGAGGGGTTTATATAGCCTTTGTGTTCCCCCTTTTTTTTCTTCCTGATGTTCTTTTTCAACACACACCAAACGCCACCCTCTTTTTTCAACTTTGGCAGCCCCCCCACTTTCTTCCTTTGTCTTTTCCTGTTTTGTCCTTGAGCACCTTTCGGTGCTTGAGAATTTTGACCAACAATCTCCCACTTGAAGACTGATTTCAATCTGTCTTCATATCTCGATCTCTGCAGCAGCTCTTCCCGTCTTCATACTATTGCAGGCCAACTGAAGCTGAACACAGCTTCAGTTTCTCAGTAGTCACCGTCTTTGTCAGCATGTCTGCCGGATTTTGAGCTCCACTGATTTTTTCAAGCTTCAAAATTCCACTTTCTTCCTTTGTCTTTTCCTGTTTTGTCCTTGAGCACCTTTCGGTGCTTGAGAATTTTGACCAACAGTGGGGATGGACTCAAAGAGGCTCTAATCTGAAATAGTTACTTTTTAAATCCGTTGAAGTGACTTGTAAGTAGACAAGGAGTATTCCTAAAATTAATACTGGTTAATGAAAGTGGGATCTTTCTCTTGTCAAATTCTAGCGGGGTCACATAGGGAGCCAATTGTGAACTTACACGGGGGTTTGGGTCCTTCCCACTAACAACTAGCTTTTAGAGCAAGTTCTCCTGGATCCCTTATATATGGTATCCTCCTTCATTCGCAAGCAAGTGGTTCAGGTGGTGACATCAACATTGTAGTGTTCGCTTAGGACTAGTCTGGTGCAAAGCCAAAGGAGTGACGAGGCGATTGCAGCGTATGATCGGGGTTAGACTAGTGTAAAGCCATCGGGTGTGGCTGCCAGAATTGTGGAAGTGTGGTGGTGTGTTAGGGTCTATGTAATCCCTCATTGAGTAAATGGGGAGTCAATTGTGGGTTTATTATGGATTTGGGTTTCCTCCTAGCAACTAGCTTTTGGGGTTAAGTTCTCATAGGTGGTGGAAGCACGGTGGTATGTAACGTCCTATTTAGTCCACGTTGACTAATTGGGGAGTCAATTGTGCGTTTATAAAGGATGTAGGCTTCCTCCCTGTGATATGTGTGTATCTTCTCTACTTCGGGAGCTTAGCGATCATCATGAGAGCTTGAGGATAAATAATTCTCATGGTAGCTTGAGAATAGAAACGACAAAAATTAGGAAATAACAAGTCTAGCAAACTGGCTTCGATCGGTCGACTGATGAACCGTATTAGTCGATCGATACACATGCACACTACAGGGTCGAAAACAACCGCTCTGGACAGTCGACTGATCTCACCTATCAGTCGACTGATGGAGACCTATCGATCAACCGATAGGAGTGCATCGGTCGACCGATAGTGGGTCTGAGCCGAATTTGGATTCCTAGTCTATTTCGGTTTTAGGGTTTGTATATAACTAAACCCTATTGAGAGCGGATTCCTGGTAGGAAATATGAGAGTTTAGAGAGAATAGAGAAGTTTTTTATTCCAGAGAGATTGTGAGGAAAGAGATTTGTAATCTATTGTTCTTCATAATCTAGAGAATGTATTTTTCTTCAACATATTGAATTGTTCTTGTGGTTTGTTGTTTTTTTACATAGACATCTTTGATAATTTCGCGATCAAAGGTGCTCGTACGACGACTCGTATCAATTTGGTATCAGAACAATCAAATCCTGTGAAAGGCGTATCCTGTGTATGGTTCTTACCCGATCGCAATACAAGAAGCTAGGCGAGATTCTTATTTTTTTAAAAGAAGTTTAGAAATCAAGAAAGAAGAAGATGACAGATATCGACAATTCATCACGACTTGATGCGATGGAGAAGCATATCGAGACAACCAGTTTGACTCTCACGAAGCTCGTTGATCTCATCCAAGGAGGCGACAAGAAGGTTGAACCTATGGCGGGGCCAAAGACGCAACCTATAGAATCCGATGGAGTCAGTGATGAGACATATTCTAAAGAGGAGGATGAAGTCGTCAAGATTGTTCCACATCAAGGGGACAAAGTTTCTTACCAGAATTTGAAAATCGACTTTAGAGTGGAGATTCCTGTTTATGATGAGAGTGTCGACGTTGAGAGGCTAGATGACTGGATCGAGCGTCTAGAGACCTATTTTATTCTTTATGGCTATTCGTCTAAGGAGAAGATTGTCTTTGCGACACTGAAGCTTTCCGGACACGCGCTGATGTGATGGAAATCTTACTGCAAGCAGGAGAACCTGGAGAAGAAATCTGTGTCGTGGAGAAGGTTCAAGGATCTGCTTAGAAAACAGTTTTACCCCGTGAGATTCCTTAAAGAGCGTTGGTACAAGTTATACGGTTTGCGTCAAAGATTCAATCAAATCGTTTAATAATACACTACAGAGTTTCAACAGCAGGTTATGGTCCTAAATATTGTGACGAGGGAGTACTCTATTTTTATGAAGTATATGACGGGTTTGAATGAATACATCCGAAAAGAGATGAAGCTATTCATGATTGAGTCGATTGCGGAGGCTAGCGTGAATACTATTGCCATTAAAGATAAGCATAAGAAGAGAAACGAGACGAAGGGAGATGCTAAGCAGGCTGGAGGCAAGTCTAGTGGTTCTCAACCTGAGAAGGAGAAGAAGAATAGCGAGCCAGGAAAATCAGGATTGACTTGTAGTCATTATAAGCAGACAGAGCATGTCGTTGAACGGTACTGAAAGAAGTATCCTCACCTCAAGCCGAAGGGGTTGAAGAAGATGGAGGAGAAGAAGACAGTTATAGCGCAAGATCCGAAAAAAGTCCCAGGTATGACGGAGTCCAACAATAGTCTCAACATTATGACAGGACAGTAGGCCACGAAGGAGGACGAAGACCCCAGAGAGCAACTCTTGTTTTCAAGTTACAAGTGATGACCAGTTTGGTAGATGCCATAGTTGATCCAGACAGTCAGAAGAATCTGATATCCGAGGCCTTAATTCAGAAGCTGAGTCTGAAGACGGTCAAGCATCCGAAGTCTTATCCATTAGGATGGATTCAGAAAGAGGCGGGGCTGAGTGTAGTTCATCTATGCATTATCAGATTTACACTCCATGAGTCGTATATTGACGAGGTCACTTGCGGTATAGTTTCATTGGATGTTTGTCAAGTTATATTGGACAACCTTTATTTATGGGATATGTATGCAGTCTACAACAGGCGGACCCAGAAGTATACGTTCACCAAGGACGACGAGCAGTTCATATTTTATTCTGCGTCTCTTTCGCAGGAGACAAGTTTGGTGACGGTGACTCAGGCGAAGAGACTAGTGAATGAAAACAAGAAGTTTGTTTTGTTATTCATTAGGTTTTATGAGGAGCAGCCGAGTAGAGTATGCTTGACTACCTTGAGCAAACTCTAGGAGGGAGATCTTGACAGGTTAAAAACCAAGTATGCAGACTTATTTTCGAAGATCACTGGACTATCGCCGAGACGGAGTGTGGAGCATGAGATTATACTGACAAGAGAGAGTTCATTGCCGAATATAGGTCTTTACTACACATCTGTATAGGAGTCTAAGGAGATAAAGAGGCAAGTTTAGGAATTTCTGGAGAAGGGAGTGATAGTGCCGAGTTCACCTTGTGGATCGCCAGTGTTATTGGTGCCCAAGAAGGATGGAGGCTGGCGCATGTGTGTGAATTACTGGACGCTCAACAAGATAACAATCAAGAATCGTTACCTACTACCGATGTCAATGATCTTATGGACGGAACGATGTTCTTCACAAAGTTGAATCTTAAGTCTGGTTACCATCAGGTGAGGATTCGAGAGGACGATACTTGGAAGACTGCGTTCAAAACCAAGCAAGGCTTGTTCAAGTGGTTGGTGATGTCGTTCAGGTTGTGCAATGCTCCGGTAACCTTTATGAGACTGATAAATGACTTGCTGCGATCTTTCATAGAGGATTTTGTGATAGTTTACCTTGATGACATCTTGGTGTACAACAAAACTTGGGAGGAGCATATTGTTCATGTCGAGAAGGTGTTTGAAGTGCCGCGGGACGGTCCGCTAAAGCTCAATAGGAAGAAGTACGAGTTTGGGAGGGACAAGTTAGTGTATCTCGGCTTCATCGTGGGGAAGGGCCAGCGGATGATAGATTCAAACAAGGTTGCGGTTATCACGAAATGACCGACGCCAGACAGTAACGGAGGTGAGAAGCTTCATGGAGGCTTGTCAGTATTTGCGCAAGTTTATTCGACACTTTTCTATTTATGCGACACCCTTACATGGTCTTACTAAGGCGAAAGTTCAGTTTGAGTGGGGTCGGACTCATGAGGAGGCTTTTCAGTTACTGAAGAAGAAGATTTCGGAGGTACCGGTGTTGGCGTTATCTAATTTACAAAGGACCTTCGAGGTAGAGACTGACGCTTCTAGCTATGCTATGGGCGTCGTGTTGACGCAGGATAGGAAGCCAGTAGAGTATCATTCTGAGATGTTTACGGGTACTATTCAGAACTATCCAACTTATGATAAGGAGTTTTATGCTCTCTATCAGGCGATCAAGCATTGGAGGGTGTACCTGTTGGGTAAGGAGGTGATTGTGTACTCGGATCACAAATCATTAGAGTTTTTACATGCCCAGACGAGGCTACAACAGGCACGACACATGAAGTGGATGTCCTATTTGATGGCATTTAACATCATCTTTAGGTACAAAAAGGGGGCGACCAACAAGTTGACCGATATGCTATCTTGACCGTCGGTGAGAGCTTTGTTAGTGGTGATGCGTATTCAACCATTGGTTCCCTTGGAATATGCACATATGTACACATCCAGCAGAGACTTCGGTAGTGTGTTTGAGCAGGTGAAAGTAGGTCGGAAGAGGGAGTATGAGCTCGGAGTAGATGATTTGTTGTATTGTGGGATATTACTTTGCATTCAGGAGGATGGCGAACGGTTGCAGTGGATTAGAGAGGCATATACATCGCGTGTGCAAGGTTATTTTGGGATTCAAAAGCCGTTACTCAATCTTCGACGTCATGTCTTTTGACCAAAGATGTTAAGATGATGTTACCAAGTATGTTGGAGGGTATAAGCTATGTTTCACATCAAAGCCTTCTAACAGAAAGCAGAGATTGTATCTACCGTTGCCAGTGCCTTCTAAACTGTGGGAGAGTATCTCTATGGATTTCTTAGGAGGGTTGCTAATGACTAAGCGCGGGTATGATTACTTATTCGTTGTGGTGGACATGTTTAGCAAGATGGTGATCTTGATTCCTTGCAATAAGACAGTGACGAGAGCCGGTGCAGCGTAGTTGTTCTTTGAGCATGTGTGAAAGCACTTTGGTTTGTCGCGTTCGATTATTTTGGATCGGGATAGCAGGTTCCTTGGACATTTTTGGAATTCTTTGTGGAGTTTGATGGACACTAGATTGAAGAAAAGCACAACCTTCCATCCACAGACAAACGGGCAGACGTAAATAGTCAACCGAACGATGGTTCACATGTTGCGGAGGTATAATTCCAAACATCCCAAGATTTCGGATGAGAGCTTACCATATTTTCAGTTTGCTTTTAACAGGACTGTTCACGGATCTTCGGGAAGTCACCATTTGAGACTTGTTACGGGTTCTTACCTCCAAGTCCGTTTGATTTAGTAGTCTCTAGTGATGCTACGTCCGACGGCAAAGAAGGGAGCGAAAGACAGAAGGCTCAGCGATTTCTAAAGAATATTGTGCAGATTTACACCACAGTTGAAGCACAGTTGAAGAAGTCACTATCGAAGTACAAGGCGAAGCATGATCAACATCGAGTTCCTTATAACTTTGGCAAATGTGATATGACATAGCTGAAGTTAGGTAAGGAGCAAATAAAGGGACAAGAAAAGAAATTGAAGCCTTTACGATATGGTCCGTTTCAGATTCTTGATCAGATCGATGACAATGCCTTCAAGCTGGATTTGCCACCTTACTTAGGTATGTATTCAGTGGTTAATGCTGAGTACTTGAAGTTATTCGAACCTCCATTGCTGGATGATGAGGATGACGACAAAGTGATCTTGCCGCATGTTGAAGACTTGTGGTTTGATAGAGAGGAGCCACTGAAAGAGGATTGCATATTGGAGCGGAAGGTGACTACGACTAGACATGGGATGAAAGAGTTGTTTGTGGTTGGACATCAATGTCAGGTTTCTAGCAAGGTCAAGTGGTTTAACAAAGAAGGAGGAGCTCGAGAGTCTCCTCAGCTGAAGTTCTAACTTGAACGAGACTTTAAGTTCCTAAAGGGGAGAGCCATGATATGAGTGTATCTTCTCTGCTTTGGGAACTTAACGATTCTCATGGGAGCTAGAAGATAGATGATTCTCATGGTAGCTTGAGAATAGAAACGACGAATGGAAATGACAAAAATCAGGAAATAACAAGTCTGACAAACTGGCTTTGATCGGTCGACTGATGAACAATATCAGTCGACCGATGAACAATATCAGTCGACCGATACACATGCACACTACAGGGTCGAAAACAACCGCTCTGGACAGTTGATCGATCTCACCTATCAGTTGACTGATGGAGACCTATTGGTCGACCAATGGGAGTGCATCGGTCGACCGATAGCGGGTCTGGGCCGAATTTGGATTCCTAGCCTGTTTCGGTTTTAGGGTTTGTATATAACTAAACCCTATTGAGAGCGGATTCTTGCTGGTAAATCTGAGAGTTTAGAGAGAATAGTGAGTTTTTCTTTGTTCTAGAGAGATTGTGAGGAAAGGAATTTGTAATCTATTATTCTTCATAATCTAGAGAAGGTATTTTCCTTCGACATATTGAATTGTTCTTGTGGTTTGCTATTTTCTTCACAAAGACATTTTTGATAATTCCGCGATCAAAGGTGCTCACACGGCTACTCGTATCACCTTGTAACAACTTTCTTTTAGGGGTGAATTCTCCTAGACCCCTTACTAATTCTTGGTCGTAAATAATTTGGATATTGTTTCAGGAAACCTAGCTTTTGAATGAATGGGTTCACTTTTTTAGCTTTCAATTCCTCTTAAGTCTGTGGAAATTGATGCTCCTGTTTATGATCCAATGATAGTCATGCCTGGAAAGAAAGAAAGAAAGAAAGAAAGAAAGAAAGAAAAGTGCATTCCTTATTCCGCTTTCTTTGTAGCATTTTAGTAATCTTTTATTTTGTTTATAAATGGCAGAGCGGTGGGGAGGCTTCTATTGTGGCAGAACTAGTGGAGGTGGAGGAGAATGATACACAAAAAATGCAAACAATACGTGCACCTCCAATCATCACGATCAACAAGTCTGCAGCATATGCACTCTACGAATTAACATACATAAGGGTAAAACCTATTTCACCTTTACTTGTTCATTTACTCTGTTAAATCGGGAAATTTTGCTACTCGTACTGTTTATCGGTCTTCATTCTGTGGATTGCAATTTGAGTTACAACTGTACTAGGCTATTTGTCTTTGTACCTAAGGACTAACTAAAGAATAGCTGTCTTCATGATGTTTGTTGTTCAAGTCTTTAATTTGATATGAGATGGGGATCCTCACATGTGAAAAGGCTGAATACTGGGTGTGGTTATCGAGTAAACAAGAGGGAGGTCTGCTTGATTGATTTAGAGGATGAGGTCACTGCATCCTAGATATTGGGTTTTAAATAGAGGAATCACATTGACATGTTGGTAAATCATTAGTCAACTTGATTAAGATGATTCTATTATATCAACTTGTTAGACTTCCCGTTAGCCTATAAATATGGAAAACATTAATTATCGATGGCTGATTATTATGTTCAATGTGGTTATTAAAAAAATGTGAAATATATCATGTTGAATTAATTCAGATATTATGACAAATCCTAAATGTATTAATGCTTGATCATCTTTGCTTTACAATACATGAGATAGCCTTTTTTTTATAAATCAACATATCTTGACTCTTACAATAATCTGGATTTGGATTTGGATATCTATCATCTAACAAAGATACAATTAGGTTTTGAATTGGATGATGATACTTAATTGTTCGTTCTGTCACTAAGATGATGAAGTTTGATCACTACTGTTGAACCAATGTTTTAACATCTAAATATGAGGATGTTAACAACATAAAAAACAGTTAATAATGCTTGATATGTGTTGATTTGCATAATGCTTGATATGTAGTGTTTTTGCATATGTACCATGTGTATTAGCGCGTTGCATTGTACTTTTAAATCTTGATAGTCTATATTCTCCAATTTCATATTTTACACCTAGTAGGCACATAATTGGTATAGAAGTTTTGGAGTAACATGTTAGTCACAGGTGTACAAAGTTGTTGCATTTTATCTTTGTTGCAGATGTTTTACCTAAACTAATTGGTTGCTATTAACTGATAACCTATGTTTTTATTTCAAAAGTTGTGCATCAGTCTTATATATTGTATCCTAAATGTTATCTTTATTCTTGATACATGAACAAGTACTAACCAATTCTTCAGTACGCATTCTTCAGGATGTATCATACAAACCTATGGAGTTCTATGTTAAAACACGCAAATGTAGATCTGATGCTACTGAAAAAGTTGTTAAATTTTGTGAAAGGTATGGATTACTCATCATCATGTTAGGATTAATGTCATGCTCTTCTTTTCTTTTCTTTTTTTAGTGAACCCATCACAGGTTTGTACTTTATTTCTTTGGTTGGCCTTCTACATCCTACATGATTTGAATAGTTTTGAATTTATTCTCTCTTCTCCCTCCAATTGCTGCATTGAGAAACAGCTGAATCCATTATTATTAAACAGCTGAATGCATTGAGAAATTGGAATCCTTCCATATCTTTTAGGTGCCACATAACTATGGCGTGTTCTTCCATATTTTCTTTTTTGAACTTAAGGATTTTCCCTTGAAAATGTTGACTATTTGGGTGGTTTTTAAAGTTGAGTATCTTCATAAGTTATGCGTTTTACTTATATGATGGCCCTTTTGGTGGGACTTATTGCCCTACTGATGTGTGACTATCATCAAGGCTGATAATAGGAATCCATATCCCAGCAGACTTTGCTTCTGTCATATTCATTTAGTGTTATATGGTAGGAGCACAATTAGTTTTTGTTTGCGTCAAAAGTTGGTTTTGTCATGGAATTCATTATATCTTCGGTCGATTACAATAAATTCAAAAGAAATAGCCTTTTTATAAGACTTCTTTTACACAACAAAATGAAAATTACAACTCTTGAGAAACAAACACAGGATCGTTGTTTGGATCACTGCTTGCGTGGGATCTTTGCCTGTGCCGGGGGTGCGTTAGCCCGTGGACCACCAAATCACAGATTCTGATCGAATCGTGAGGGGTTTATGATTCTGACTTCGTTTATCGAAGTGAGAACTTGAAACGATATCTTATCAAGGTAAGATAATCGTTCTTCTTGAAATCAAGTCAAAGCCTGAATATCAAGGAGTTACCAGAAGCTCGAGTACTCTGCCTTCTCTGCTCTGGAATCAGCCTATGGATGCTCTCTGATCAGCCTTGGATCTCTGCTGGAAGCCCCCTCAAAGAAATCACCTCGGGGGTATTTATAATCTCTGTATGAACAGTGCTCGCGAGACAGCGTTTGCTGTCTCGGCGGGCGAGACAGTGTTTGCTGTCTCGCCCAGCGAGACAGTAAATTTGCTGTCTCGCGAATCGAGAGGGGATTTTGGCTTTGGTCCTAACTGTTTAAAGGTTTGACCAAGATGGGAATTTGAGACGATCCTAACTGTTTAAAGGTTTGATCGTTCAATTTGTGGACCTCTCGTTCATGGAACGAATCGAGAGGGGATTTTGGCTTTGGTCCTAACTGTTTAAAGGTTTGACCAAGATGGGAATTTGAGACGATCCTAACTGTTTAAAGGTTTGATCGTTCAATTTGTGGACCTCTCGTTCATGGAACGAATCGAGAGGGGATTTTGGCTTTGGTCCTAACTGTTTAAAGGTTTGACCAAGATGGGAATTTGAGACGATCCTAACTGTTTAAAGGTTTGATCGTTCAATTTGTGGACCTCTCGTTCATGGAACGAATCGAGAGGGGATTTTGGCTTTGGTCCTAACTGTTTAAAGGTTTGACCAAGATGGGAATTTGAGACGATCCTAACTGTTTAAAGGTTTGATCGTTCAATTTGTGGACCTCTCGTTCATGGAACGAATCGAGAGGGGATTTTGGCTTTGGTCCTAACTGTTTAAAGGTTTGACCAAGATGGGAATTTGAGACGATCCTAACTGTTTAAAGGTTTGATCGTTCAATTTGTGGACCTCTCGTTCATGGAACGAATCGAGAGGGGATTTTGGCTTTGGTCCTAACTGTTTAAAGGTTTGACCAAGATGGGAATTTGAGACGATCCTAACTGTTTAAAGGTTTGATCGTTCAATTTGTGGACCTCTCGTTCATGGAACGAATCGAGAGGGGATTTTGGCTTTGGTCCTAACTGTTTAAAGGTTTGACCAAGATGGGAATTTGAGACGATCCTAACTGTTTAAAGGTTTGATCGTTCAATTTGTGGACCTCTCGTTCATGGAACGAATCGAGAGGGGATTTTGGCTTTGGTCCTAACTGTTTAAAGGTTTGACCAAGATGGGAATTTGAGACGATCCTAACTGTTTAAAGGTTTGATCGTTCAATTTGTGGACCTCTCGTTCATGGAACGAATCGAGAGGGGATTTTGGCTTTGGTCCTAACTGTTTAAAGGTTTGACCAAGATGGGAATTTGAGACGATCCTAACTGTTTAAAGGTTTGATCGTTCAATTTGTGGACCTCTCGTTCATGGAACGAATCGAGAGGGGATTTTGGCTTTGGTCCTAACTGTTTAAAGGTTTGACCAAGATGGGAATTTGAGACGATCCTAACTGTTTAAAGGTTTGATCGTTCAATTTGTGGACCTCTCGTTCATGGAACGAATCGAGAGGGGATTTTGGCTTTGGTCCTAACTGTTTAAAGGTTTGACCAAGATGGGAATTTGAGACGATCCTAACTGTTTAAAGGTTTGATCGTTCAATTTGTGGACCTCTCGTTCATGGAACGAATCGAGAGGGGATTTTGGATTTGGTCCTAACTGTTTAAAGGTTTGACCAAAATGGGAATTTAAGACGATCCTAACTGTTTAAAGGTTTGATCGTTTAATTTGTGGACCTCTCGTTCATGGAACGAATCGAGAGGGGATTTTGGATTTGGTCCTAACTGTTTAAAGGTTTGACCAAAATGGGAATTTAAGACGATCCTAACTGTTTAAAGGTTTGATCGTTCAATTTGTGGACCTCTCGTTCATGGAACGAATCGAGAGGGGATTTTGGCTTTGGTCCTAACTGTTTAAAGGTTTGACCAAAATGGGAATTTAAGACGATCCTAACTGTTTAAAGGTTTGATCGTTTAATTTGTGGACCTCTCGTTCATGGAACGAATCGAGAGGGGATTTTGGCTTTGGTCCTAACTGTTTAAAGGTTTGACCGAGTGGGAATTTTGTGAGGGAAGATTGATCTAAAGAGGTGATCGAATCTCATCTCAGCAAAAGAGTATTCGGAAGTCATAGTAGGAGTTTAGTGTTTATCACTTTATTCATAATGATCGGGGTTATCCCTAAGAATATTACATTTAACATTCTTCCGGGAACTTCCCGTTACATGAATTATCCACCCCCAGCTTTCTTTGCAAAACTGGGTGTAACGAGGAGTACGTTATCCTCAGTCGCATGTTCGGGTTATCCTTAAGAATATAAGATTCTCCAGGAACTTCCCGTTACATAAATCATCCACCCCCAGCTTCCTTTGCGAAACCGGGTTTAACATTGTACTCAGTTGGATGACCGAGGAGCAGTTTATACTCATACACTCTTTGGAGTGTGGGGAAACAGTTTATACTCGTGCACCCATTGGAGTTATATGGTCGTCTTTACTCGACTTCTTTCGCCGTTATGACGCCGGAGTCAATTAAGGCTTGGATTTTGTTTTTGAGTCCGAAGCAAATTTCGGTGGGATGAAGAACCCTTCTGTGGTACGCACAGTAGTTTGGATCCGTAATCCTCTTAGCTCCATCCTGATCTTTAATAGGTGGTAGCTCGATTTTGTCATTAGCGAGGAGGTATTCCAATATGGTTGGAGCTTCATCATCTTCAAAAGAATATTCCTTTTGAAAACTCGGATTGAGAGTTGCATTCTCAATGATTGCAGATGTCATTGGTTGGCCTCTCTCAGCTTTCTTTCTTTTAAGAAAGTGCTCAGCTTGTTCACCCCGAGATTTTAACTCCTTCCAAGTTGTGGATGGCACGACCCCCAGAGCTTCCAGGACATCGATGGAGAGGTTATTGTGGCATGTTTGCAGGATAAACTCCTCTGTAGACATCGATGGAGAGGTTATTGTGGCATGTTTGCAGGATGAACTCCTCTGTAATAGGATCTCTACAATTCATTGCCTTGTTACGGAAACGCTTGACAAAATCGTCGACTGACTCTCCGTCTTTTTGCTTCTCATCCAAAAGGGTTCCGATTGATACTTCGGTGTCATCATCGAAGAAATTACTGAGGAACAAACTTTCCATGTCATCCCAGCAATTGACGCTTCCTGGCTTGAGCCGTCGGTACCAATCGAAGGCGGGCCCACGAAGGGTGCCAACGAATGACCGGACCATTAAAGCCTCGTTTCCAGAGATCATGCTCAAATGAGACTTGAAATAAATCAAGTGTTGAATCGGCGAATGAACTTCGTCGGATACAGTATTTAATCCCATTCTCTTGGATAGGGACATGGAATACCCGTCCTCTTCACTTCTTGAGCCGTCATCAAAGCGTTGACTTTGTTTTTAAGCTCTTTCATTTTCCCGTCATCGTCTATGTCTTCATTCGAATGACGTTGAGGAGAATGAGTTAGACCACCCCCTGTAAGAGGTGCCATTGAACCACTCCCAATATCGTTATTGGGAGAATGTGTTAAACCAGTTATTGGGAGGATGTGCTAAACCACCCCCAGCGGTATTGCTATTGGGAGGTGTATCAGCCATAATGACTTCATCCACTTCTGGATCACTGTCATCCACAACTTTCTGAGTGTGGCGGCTGGATTCAGTTCTTTGACTGGACTCAGGGGGTTGAGACCGCTGAGCTAGCAATTCTCTCATTTGTTGGATGGCTAACTCCATTTCTGTCTTCACTTCAGCTCTAATTTCTTCACGTTGTTTGGCTAGAGCTTCCTGAAGTATTTGAGTGAACTGATCAGCAGTGATTGTGAATACTTCTCTGATTTGTCCTGTGCTAGACATTGTATCATCAGAAGCGATTGCAGAATAAGTGTCCGAGAATTCATCCTCCGAGGACATTCCTTCTTGCATTCTCTTGTAGTCTCTGCGTCTGATAGCTCCTAATTGGAGTCGAGACATCCTTTGAGCAATTCTTGGATTGACTTTTCCTTTCGGGGAAAAGTCGGGATTTGAGTCACTTGAATGCTGTTTAGACTTTCTTCTATCAGCCACGTTGATGGTGACTTCAGGGAATTCATCATTTTGGACAGCTGCTCTTCTTTTGCGGAAATGTCTCGGCTTAGGTTTCGATAATACAGAGACTTTTCGTGGGATGACTTCTCGTTTGAAACAGTCACATTCTGATAATGCTGTTTTAACGAGTCGCGCACAGGAACAACGAGAGTTTATCTCTCGAATAACTCTCTTTCGAAAATTATTCACAACTTCAACTTGATAATACGATTCATCGGTATGATTGCCAAAAAATCGTATCGTCTGTTGGTATGATCTCCCAGGTATGACGATATCATTTGGTGAATGCGTCTTCTTCTGGGGGTATAAAACCTTGTTGGCATTCTCAGGACAATTTATTTTTGTCTTTAAGCGATCCAAGGTTATGTCGGGAGTCGCACGTTTAGAACCACCCCCTTGTGGGTATGGAGTCTTAACGGGCTCCGAATGCTGATTTTGCATAAGTCCAGACTTTGGAATCCAAACTTGACGAAGTTTTGGTGATTCTTTGGTCACCATTTCCTTTCTCTTTTCTCGTCTTTGTTGTGAGAGAGCATGGGCATTAGCAGCTTTTGCACGACGTTTTTGTATACGTTCTTTGAGGGTCGAACGAGTCTTTTTGACAATAGTCCATTCATCCGTCGTTGTTTTAGCAGAGATACGAGTGATTGGTTGTTGAGACAACTGAACCACTCGATGTCTCCTCGACTCTAGGTCCGCGTGGTAACGAACCCCGTCGGTTTGTTCCAAGGCTTTAGCCATTTGGCGAGCACAGCGTTGGCGTTGTCTCTGACGAGCTCTTTTCGTCAATGCCGGCGGGCTTTGATTCGATGACTCTTTAACTAGATAAGAGCCATTGTGAGCAGAAGTATTGCGAGTGAAATTCTCAGCAACAATCAAGCGAGAGTCTTCATTTTGTGCCTTCTTTGGCATGCAACTCTTCCTCAATTGTGAGATCCTCTTGTACTTGCGAGATACTGAAGATCTTGAAGAGGATGATGAGAAATATTCCTCAAACTTGGTTTGGTCGAATTCGTATTCGACCATGGATTCAACTGGAATCTTGATCGGCTGCGACACGACGGTCTCGGCAGCGAGACCGTTGGCTCCCACTGTGGTCGCCAGCTTGTTTGGGTCAAAAGTTGGTTTTGTCATGGAATTCATTATATCTTCGGTCGATTACAATAAATTCAAAGAAAACAGCCTTTTTATAAGACTCTTTTACACAACAAAAAGAAAATTACAACTCTTGAGAAAATAAACGCAGGATCGTTGTTTGGATCACTGCTTTCGTGGGATCTTTGCCTGTGCCGGGAGCGCTTTGACTCGTGGACCACCAAATCACAGATTCTGATTGAACCGTGAGGGGTTTAATGATTCTTCCTTCGTTTATCGAAGTAAGAATTTGAAGCGAATATCTTATCGATGTAAGATGTTCACTCTTCCAAAGATCAAGTCTGAGCTTAGATCTCTAGGACTCGCTAGAAGCTTCTTGAGGATGTTTGTGAAGAAGGAAGACTCTCTCTCTTGCTCTAATTCACCAAAACTCAAGGCTCTCTGCTCTAATCTCTCTGGAAAATGCTCAGCCCCTGTCAATGATGGCTATAGGGGGGTATTTATAGCCTCCTTAGACGATAACTGAAGAAATAGCTGGTCAATAACTGTCTCTTTAGGCGCGGCAGCTGATGCTGTCGCGGCTAAAGGGCGCGACAGTCGACACTGTCGCGGCCAAAGAGCGCGGCAGTCGACACTGCCGCGGCTAAAGGGGCAGTTACACCCACGTTCATACGTGTTTGAAACAGTTCTCCCACGACCTTTAACCACCTTTTTCGTGGTTTAACTGCTTTTCCACATCAGCACACGTTCTATTTCTGATACTCCGCCACGTGGACTTTAAATAATCATCAGATAACTGTATTATAACTGCTGTAGCATCCTGCTTTAACTGCCGCGGCACCATAGGTTGCAGCGGTTAAGCCGCGACACCATAGGCTGCCGCGCCTTAGCCGCGGCACCTTGGTCTGCCGCGCCTTAGCCGCGGCACCTTGGTCTGCCGCGCCATAGCCGCGGCACCATGTCCTGCCGCGCCGCCATATGTTGCTTGATGACGTGTATATTGTTCTTCTATATCGTCTTGAGTGGTGTTTGAATGTCTGTAAGCATTTTTTGACGCCTACATGTAGTTATTCATTTCTATCGATAATTATAACCTTATTGGAGGAATTCACAATTCATGCACTCTGTTTTTGCAGTATTAGAGGTTATTATGTATATGCTTGTTTTTTGCTAGTTAGTTATTACAAATCTAACTCATTTTTTGTATTATTACATTGACGAATTGGTGAACCATTCGCTAATATTCTAATTCAATCGTTTTTCGGTGAATGGTTTCTGTAAATCTTCTTATGGATAAGTTATTCACAAAATATCAACTATTCATGGATCTTATGAAGCGTCACTATTTATGTTGGAAGCTTGGTTTTTTGCTAGTATGTAGTGAAACACAGCACATGTTCTTTCTACCTACTTTTTCTTTTACTAGTTACTGCAAAAATCTAGCTCATTTTTTGTATTATTACATTGACATATTGGTGAATCATTCACTAATATTCTCATTCAACTGTTTTTCGGGGCATGGTTTCTGTAAATCTTCTTATGAATAAACTATTCACAAAATATCAGCTATTCGTGGATCTTATGAAGCATTACTCTTTATGTATATTGGAAGCTAAGGAAAAAAAATAGTACTATCTATCAGTGTCAATAAAGCATTCAGAATTTATTTGTATAGCGTGACCTATTTTTTCCATAACATTCTATTCATTAGTTGAGGTTGCTGTTGGTTGTAATTCTACTGAAATTTTCCTGCCGTAACATGTATTGAGTTTTACATCATTACAATATATCGTCTTCCAGTCTAGATGTTCTGGTAGATTCTTGGATGTTTAGACATTCAATATCTAAGTCATGAATCATGTACTGAATGCTAAGTAGAAATTACCTATGCTGTTTGATTCTTCTGGTGCTTTCTATGAAATTTTCTCAAGCAATTAACTTCTTGCAGAACCGGCTGCTTGCAATGAACTATATAAATGAGGGCTCTGATGATAAGCTTTTTGAGGCTCACAGGTATTTCTAACTCTTTACAAAGTATATATGCTTTCACAGGATTCCCATTCTGTTCGGTACCTGTTTATGGATATTTCTATAATATGAGATTATCAGTGTATTTAGAAGTCAATTTTCGATAATAGTTGGTTTTTATTCCAAACCTGGTAAGATTCAATCTAGGAGTTAGCTTTTATGTTTGAACTTTTTAAGCTTCATTTTAGATGAATCAACTCTGTTTGATTTTGACTATAGAAGAGGTGATACTTTTCGATCTCATTGAGCGCTTCTATTGTTTTGCTGCCCATCTATTGTGACAGGTTTATGCCACACGATTGCTTTGTCAAGTTAATGAATGTTATTGAATGCCTTGGGAATTAGAAATATTTGTCGAACTGTTCTTCAAATTCGTTGGTCCAAAAGAAATCTGATGAGAGCCTGATAAAATTTATATTGTAGTTAATGCATTATGATTCATTGTTGCTCTGCCGTGTCATATTTAAAAGGATGGAAAACCTGTTTTATAGATGCTTTGCAAATGAGAACTTTTTTTTGCCATTGCAAATTTCCTTGGTTCATTAAGATCGGAGTGTCAATGTTATGGATATCCTCTCTGTTTTTTTGTCTCTTTTTGTGTAGCTGTATTGTGAATTTTTTTATGTTCCACGAAGTTCCTGTATTGAAAGATGCATATATGGTACTTTTGATCAAATTATCTTTGTTGGAAACAAATGTAGAACCATGTCTTTTTAGATGGAATATCTGATTTCTTGCTAAAATTTTCTTATTGAAGTACCATCCGAATGAAATCTGCATGCAATAGACACGAGTGTTATATAGCAGCCTGTTAATAATTTATTTTGATAATTCTGCAACTTCATTATTACTTGTTTAGTTGTTTACAAGTTCAGTGCTGTCATTTTGACTTCAACACGGAGTGAACATATAAAACTACTTCATTTTTATAGCATGCCTGTTAATCATGAAAATGATTATGAGTTTTGTATACCACACCTGTTAATCATTTTTATTGGTAATTCTGCAACTTCAGTATTTAGTTGTTTACAAGTTCAGTTCTGTACTTTTAATTTCAACAGGGAATGAGCACATAAAACTACTTCAGTTAGTGGTACAAATTCATAGTAGTTTGACTGACTGATGTTTAATTGTTCCTCAGGGAATGGGGAATGCGATTTATGAAGCTATACCCTCAATATACCAGTTGGGATAATCCTAAAGATATGGAACGCCCATTAGTAATTGGATATGTGTCACCTGATTATATTACTCACTCTGTATCATATTTCATTGAAGCACCTCTCTTTTTCCATGATTACACAAATTACAAGGTGATTGTGTACTCTGGTGTTGTAAAGGTATGGTTATTTCTCTCATGCACAAGTGTCACCACTTAGTTAACTTGAAGTCTTTTTTCAAGTATCTTGAAGTCTTTTTTCAAGTAATTTACAACACGTCTTTAAGTCAAGTTTATGGGGGCTGTATGATATGTAAACCAATCAATTTTTCTACTTCTACTTTTTTTTTTCTTTCAATCATTTTCAGTAAATTATAAAGTCTCTGTCCTTTACGCTTAAACATAGTTAGTGTCCTTGTGTTTTACTGTGATATTGTAGGCAGATGCCAAAACCCATAAATTCAAGGACAGGGTGCTGAAAAAAGGAGGGCTATGGAGGGATATATATGGGATTGATGAGAAGAAGGTTGCTAGCATGGTTAGGGAGGATAAAGTTGACATACTGGTGGAGCTTACTGGTCACACTGCAAATAACAAGCTAGGGATGATGGCCTGCAGGCCTGCTCCCATCCAGGTACTGCCCTTATTTAAATTCACATCTGTATCACCTTCTCTGCGTTTTTGTTCCTCTTGATATTTTTAAAATTTATAAATTTAGCATCCTTGTCATTTATCATGTTTCCTGGAATTGCTTGAGTCGCTTTGTTTTTTACATACATCCATGTAAAACATGCTCCTTAATGACCTTCACCTCCACAGTTCTTATTTACACTCATACCCCTTGAAACCTCCAGTCTTGTGGCCTAAACACTGTCTGCGAGTAAACTCAACTAGAAAGTGGCAGTAAACTGCCAAATTTTGCTGAGATACAACAGGATATAGGTTGTTCTTCTATTAAAGAGCATCCTTTTATTTTCATGGATATTTCTACTGTGAAGCTATATTAATGTCAGTCATATATTGGAGATGACACTTTTTGTTGCGTACTTGCCATTCCTTTTGTACCTTTTATCATTTTTATCTTCATGTCTATCATGTTGCTTCCATGTCTGCATGCCAACTTGTGCTTCTTAGCTTATTTCCTCATGTTAAAATGAACTAAGACTGAAGATCCGCATGTAATTATTTCCAATAACTACTTTTAACAATGATAATTTTCTTTATGAATTTTGCCTCTCATAGTTACTTTTTCTCCCACTATGCTTTCTTAGGCAACATGGATTGGTTACCCAAATACAACCGGTCTGCCAACAATTGATTATAGAATCACAGATGCACTGGCTGATCCCCTTGACACAAAGCAGAAGTGAGTTGAACTTTTGAGATTTGATTTTAAATTGTATAGATAGAGATATTCTGACTAATTGTGGCTGCAGGCATGTTGAGGAGTTGGTTCGTTTGCCTAAATGTTTTCTCTGTTATACGCCTTCGCCGGATGCTGGTCCTGTTTGTCCCACACCAGCTCTTTCTAATGGTTTTATTACTTTTGGGAGCTTCAATAATTTGGCAAAGGTAGTGTTATTATTGAATGTCTCTTTTAAAAATGTTTAGCTAAACTGAATTACAGCTTTGCGTTGTTCATCTTTTTTTTTCTGGCAGATAACGCCAAAAGTATTAAAAGTTTGGGCAAGGATATTATGTGCTGTTCCTAACTCCCGGCTTGTTGTCAAGTGTAAGCCTTTCTGTTCTGATAGTGTAAGACAGAGATTTCTTTCAATTTTGGAGCAATTAGGACTGGAGCCGCTACGTGTTGATCTTCTGCCTCTAATTCTTCTCAACCATGACCATATGCAAGCATATTCACTAATGGATATCAGGTAGATAGCTGAATCTTTTTTTTTTGTCCCCATCAACTGTCTCGTGTTCTTCATGCTTTAACTATTTGTCATTCTTTTAGTATTTGTGTTGTACCTTTTAACATCTATGGAACTTTTACTATATATCGATGTCTTTTCCGATATATTTATTATTTTGGTCTTCTTCAGTATAATAAAGAGTTCTGTTGGTCTGGCATTTTATGGGTTTTATAGGATCCAAACTAGTAAATTGGTTAGTTTTTAAAGTTTTGTCTATTTGATACTGACTTTTTTTCCATATCAAGATGGTCATTGTTTATCAATGCCTCTTTCGATAGATGTATTATTTTGGTCATCTTCAGGATATCAGACAGTTCCTTCTTTTGGTCTGGCGTTGTGGGTTTTAGAGGATTTAGTCTAGTAAGTTGGTTATGTTTTTTAGTTGTCTATTTCATACTGATGCTTGTTTACCACATGAAGTGGTCATCTGAAATCTACTCGTGGAACATTTTACCTTTATTTTGGAAAGCTGATGTGATTTTTTAACCTCCTACACCATATGATATAGTGGAAGCAGCGTAGGGCCTGATAAAAGTGAGATCCAAGGTTCTGTAATAAGGAGCAAAATGTCCTTTCTTTCTGTATATTTCTTCAGCGCCATCATTTGTCATGCAAACCTATCGTATCTTTAAGATATATATGCAGGCTCTTGATCTTCCCTCTCTATATTGTGAAACTTTTCTTTGTGACATACCATGAGTTGCTTCAAGTTTTTAACTATATTTAGTTATTTACCCATATTTTTAATATTCATGATCTTTTTATGTTATCATGAAAATATTTATATCACATGTTGTACATCTTGAATCATAATTTTCTTCCCTACAACACTGCAAGCGATGATGCACAGAGATTATTATGGTTATAATTATTATAAAGTGAATAGAGACATGATCATGTTAGTAAAATGTTCTCCATTGCTGTTTAGTTCTCTTTTACACTTTGGGTAAATTTTTCATCATGATATTATAAAACTCAGTACAGGTTCCATGGTATTACTGGGACAGTGCATTGTGATTGTTAGGCACTGTTCTCAGTTTTCTTTTTCTACATGATTTCTCCTACATGTTATTTCATTCTGTAGTTGCTTCTTTTTCCTCCTGAAAATGATCGTTCCTTTGTAGCTTGGATACATTTCCGTATGCGGGAACTACTACTACATGTGAATCACTGTATATGGGAGTTCCATGTGTCACTATGGCCGGATCGGTGCATGCACATAATGTTGGTGTTAGCCTTCTCAAGAATGTTGGTAAGTCACCTCAGTGAGGAATCTCAGTTTTGCTCATATTTTAGTGGCTGTCACGTTTTTTCAGTTTGGTAAAATTTCCAAATATCATGAAGATTTTTGCAACAACACCAAGACTGTTATTTCAATGGTCTGTTCACCATTCATCACCCTTTGGTTATTTATAATCTTATTCTGCTTTTGGAACTTTATTCTTCAGTTTCCTTGTCACCTAATATTCAACAGCATCTAGCCATTGGTTGTGATTTTCCGATATCTACTGAATGCGTGCCACATGGGCGCATGGAATTTACATGTACCACCTTTATAATCAGAGAGAGAATTTATTTTCCAAGAAATGGATCAATTTGACTTCGTTTCTTATTTAGTCTCTTACAGGAGCATTTTTTGTTTCCACAAAGGAGAGTAATCTTTGCATTTCGTTTTTGGCAAATCATTTTTGATATTTAACTATCTAAAAGGATAACCATAGTTTATTGAGTTTTAACACTTTCATTAAAAGTTACTTATTTCACCTTACCTTTTATATATTTCATGTTTTATATTGTGATTTCAAGTTATCTTCCAGCTACACCCTTCTGTCGACTTTTCTGATGACAAATGGGTTATTAAGTTTTAAATTAATCATTGAGGCAATCATTGTTTCTACACACTCTTTTTCTGTTTTATGTGAGTTTATTATTGTTTTTATTTGGGGTTTGTTTTTTTTTTTTTTTTGTTTTTTTGT
>NC_033801.1:6927392-7003169 GCF_001876935.1 Asparagus officinalis | reverse complement strand
TTTGTTGGGGAAGTTGCGTAGAATGGTCTGCGAATAGCTTCAATTCTTGACTTCTTTATCTTTTAGCTTATTCAGTGCTTTGTAGAATAGCTAAGATTCCTCCGGTGCTGCGTTTATCGCGTGCCCGTCGTCGAAGTCTTGAATCAGAACTGTTGTTGAAGAACTTAAGAAATAGTTTATACTCATATGCTCTATTGGAGTGTTCGGGAAATAGTGTAACCTCATATACCCGTTGGGAGGTAATCAGGTTATTCTTAAGAATATTTTGAGTAATATTCTCCAGAAACTTCCTGTTGAGATTAGGGAAATAGTTTAGACTCGTATACCTATTGGAGTATTCTGGTCTCTTGTTTGTTGGTAGAGATGAACCCGATGATGGAGAGGAAGAATTTTATATTCTATCTCCTGGTCTCTTGTTTGTTGGTAGAGATGAACCCGATGATGGAGAGGAAGAATTTTATATTCTATCTCCTGGTCTCTTGTTTGTTGGTAGAGATGAACCCGATGATGGAGAGGAAGAATTTTATATTCTATCTCCTGGTCTCTTGTTTGTTGGTAGAGATGAACCCGATGATGGAGAGGAAGAATTTTATATTCTATCTCCTGGTCTCTTGTTTGTTGGTAGAGATGAACCCGATGATGGAGAGGAAGAATTTTATATTCTATCTCCTGGAGTAAAGAAACTCAAAGTGGGATCTCCACTTAGAGAATCTGGATTGGTTTGAATAATCCTAACTGTCATAAGGTTTGATTACTCAATTCAAAAGTGGACCCTTCGTTCGCAAAAAATGAATCGAAAGGAGATTTTGGTTGTGGTCCTAACTGTAGTAAGGTTTGACCAAGTTGGAGTTTTGAGACGATCCTAACTGTTTAAAGGTTTGATCGTTCAATTTGTGGACCTCTCGTTCATGGAACGAATCGAGAGGGGATTTTGGCTTTGGTCCTAACTGTTTAAAGGTTTGACCAAGATGGGAATTTGAGACGATCCTAACTGTTTAAAGGTTTGATCGTTCAATTTGTGGACCTCTCGTTCATGGAACGAATCGAGAGGGGATTTTGGCTTTGGTCCTAACTGTTTAAAGGTTTGACCAAGATGGGAATTTGAGACGATCCTAACTGTTTAAAGGTTTGATCGTTCAATTTGTGGACCTCTCGTTCATGGAACGAATCGAGAGGGGATTTTAGCTTTGGTCCTAACTGTTTAAAGGTTTGATCAAAATGGGAATTTCGAGACGATCCTAACTGTTTAAAGGTTTGATCGTTCAATTTGTGGACCTCTCGTTCATGGAACGAATCGAGAGGGGATTTTGGCTTTGGTCCTAACTGTTTAAAGGTTTGACCAAAATGGGAATTTTGAGACGATCCTAACTGTTTAAAGGTTTGATCGTTCAATTTGTGGACCTCTCGTTCATGGAACGAATCGAGAGGGGATTTTGGATTTGGTCCTAACTGTTTAAAGGTTTGACCAAAATGGGAATTTAAGACGATCCTAACTGTTTAAAGGTTTGATCGTTTAATTTGTGGACCTCTCGTTCATGGAACGAATCGAGAGGGGATTTTGGATTTGGTCCTAACTGTTTAAAGGTTTGACCAAAATGGGAATTGGACCTCTCGTTCATGGAACGAATCAAGAGGGGATTTTAGCTTTGGTCCTAACTGTTTAAAGGTTTGACCAAAATGGGAATTTTGAGAGGGAAGATTGATCTAAAGAGGTGATCGAATCTCATCTTAGCAAAAGAGTATTCGGAAGTCATAGTAGGAGTTTAGTGTTTATCACTTTGTTCATAATGATCGGGGTTATCCCTAAGAATATTACATTTAATATTCTTCCGGAAACTTCCCGTTACATGAATTATCCACCCCCCAGCTTTCTTTGCAAAACTGGGTGTAACGAGGAGTACATTATCCTCAGTCGCATGTTCGAGTTATCCTTAAGAATATAAGATTCTCCAGGAACTTCCCGTTACATAAATCATCCACCCCCAGCTTCCTTTGCGAAACCGGGTTTAACATTGTACTCAGTTGGATGACCGAGAAGCAGTTTATACTCATACACTCTTTGGAGTGTGGGGAAACAGTTTATACTCGTGCACCCACTGGAGTTGTATGGTCGTCTTTACTCGACTTCTTTCGTCGTTATGACGCCGGAGTCAATTAAGGCTTGGATTTTGTTTTTGAGTCCAAAGCAAATCTCGGTGGGATGAAGAACCCTTCTGTGGTACGCACAGTAGTTTGGATCCGTAATCCTCTTAGCTCCATCCTGATCTTTAATAGGTGGTAGCTCGATTTTGTCATTAGCGAGGAGGTATTCCAATATGGCTGGAGCTTCATCATCTTCGAAAGAATATTCCTTTTGAAACCTCGGGTCGAGAGTCACATTCTCAACGATTGCAGATGTCATTGGTTGCCAGCGATTGCAGATGTCGTCGGTCGGATTCTCTCAGCTTTCTTTCTTTTAAGAAAGTGCTCAGCTGGTTCACCCCGAGATTTTAACTCCTTCCAAGTTGTGGATGGCACGACCCCCAGAGCTTCCAGGACATCGATGGAGAGGTTATTGTGGCATGTTTGCAGGATAAACTCCTCTGTAATAGGATCTCTGCAATTCATTACCATGTTACGGAAGCGCTTGACAAAATTGTCAACTGACTCTCCGTCTTTTTGCTTCTCATCCAAAAGGGTTCCGATTGACACTTCGGTGTCATCATCGAAGAAATTACTGAGGAACAAACTTTCCATGTCATCCCAGCAATTAACGCTCTCTGGCTTGAGCCGTCGGTACCAATCGAAGGCGGGCCCACGAAGGGTGCCAACGAATGACCGGACCATTAAAGCCTCGTCTCCCCCCCTCTAGGGCCTTTTAGTAATGACTTATATTTTAAGGCAATTGAGGACTCATGAGCAAAATTTTCTCACACATGATTTAAAGCCGACAGTAGTGGTTTTCGCATTGAAGAAGTAAAGACATCATTCCTATGGAGTACCAAAGAAACTATACACGGATTATTAGAGTTTGGAAGTACCTTTATCCCAAAAGAAGTATAACCAGAGGCACCGGCAAAGAGTCCAGTTTATTAAAGATTATGAGTTTGCGATTTAGTATTAATTAGGAAAAGACGAGCGTTGTAGTAGACACGTTGAGAAGGAAGCGTCGTTGAGAGATTATAGTTTTAAAATGTTTAATGTTTATTGTATCGAGAACTTTAAACTCTCAGCCAGATTAGCTTTAGACAGGAGATTAGCAGAAACAACATTTTCTTAGGAGCTTTATCAGTGAAGTCATCTTGGAGTTATGGAAAGATCAGTACCCAGTTAAGAGATTCTTAGATTAAAAATCCAAAAGAAGGTAACTTCTATAAAGATTTAAGCAAAATGAACTATTGAAACAGACGGGGGTTTCTAAATGGAAGGTCGGCTAGTGATGTCGGGTTATCCACAACTTAAGAAGGATTTATCGGATGAGGCATATCGTACATCTAGACACATCGAAAATGTACAAAGAGTTGAAAGGACGTGTTAACGGAGCGGCGTGCGTAAGGAGATTTTGAAATATGTAGCTAAATGTTCTACCTTCTAATAAGTGAAGGCAGTACGTCAGAGACCAGCTAGAACCCTACAGCCTTTACCCATTCCAGAGTGAAAGTGGGAAGATATATCTATGAATTTCATTAAAGGGATGCTAAGATCAAAGAAAGAAAATGAATCTTTTGGATGATAATTGATTCGTTGATGTAGTCGGTGAAATTTTGCTGTGAAAACGACTTGTACAGTGGAGATGTATGCAAAGATATTTGTCCAGGAAATAGTATGATTTCATGAAAGTTGGTTTTGTCATGGAATTCATTATATCTTCGTTTGATTACAACAAATTCAAAGAAATAGCCTTTTTATAAGACTTCTTTTACACAACAAAATGAAAATTACAACTCTTGGGAAACAAACGCAGGATCGTTGTTTGGATCACTGCTTGCGTGGGATCTTTGCCTGTGCCGGGGGTGCGTTAGCCCGTGGACCACCAAATCACAGATTCTGATCGAATCGTGAGGGGTTTATGATTCTGACTTCGTTTATCGAAGTGAGAACTTGAAACGATATCTTATCAAGGTAAGATAATCGTTCTTCTTGAAATCAAGTCAAAGCCTGAATATCAAGGAGTTACCAGAAGCTCGAGTACTCTGTCTTCTCTGCTCTGGAATCAGCCTATGGATGCTCTCTGATCAGCCTTGGATCTCTGCTGGAAGCCCCCTCAAAGAAATCACCTCGGGGGTATTTATAATCTCTGTATGAACAGTGCTCGCGAGACAGCGTTTGCTGTCTCGGCGGGCGAGACAGCGTTTGCTGTCTCGCTGGCCGAGACAGTGTTTGCTGTCTCGCCCAGCGAGACAGTAAATTTGCTGTCTCGCCCAGCGAGACAGTAAATACTATCTTGGAAAACGAATATTCTTGACAGTTTCTTGCTGTAACTGTCTTCCCACGTTTTAAACTCCGTTATTCTGGCAGTTATCAACGTGATTCTCGCCCACGACGTTCCCCACGTTCTTGAACAGTTGGTGGCCACGTGTCGGCGGTTATAAAGTGGTTTCTAACTTCTTTGAAAACTGTCTCATGGGCGAGACAGAGAATGCTGTCTCGCCTGCGAGACAGAGAATGCTGTCTCGCCTGGCGAGACAGTAAAGACTGTCTCGCGTGCGAGACATCCCAAACTTGTGTTCTTCTGCCTTTTTGGATGATTTCCTCTTGAGCTGTATTTGGATATCTTTCAGCATTTTTTGACGCCTACAGTTTTAAATCCTTTTTATTAGTAAGTCAAATTAGTACAGATTGAAGTTCCTTTTGAAGCTATGAACAGCCTATGGACCAGCTAAACTAGCCTACTTTTAGTAAAATCTCAACATTATATTTCTTAATTACTTAGGGATTCATGGTTATTAAAAATGTTAGTAGCTTCCTGATGGCTTCACATTGATAATTCTATCTATCAGATGATAGAGTTAAATTTTCTACATTGTTTTGTGCAGCTAACTACAAATTCCTTAATATTAGTACAATGTCTTTCTCGTCCCCATTATTTTCATTGGCACGTTTTTTTTTTATAAGTAATGTATAAATTGATATCCTTTAGATGAATTGTCATTGATGTAGACCATTCTGTAGGTTACGGGATGAACGTGGTCATATCATTGAGCATACGCAGGTAAGATTTGCTTAATCTTTTTAATATACATGTTTTTACCTCATAGAGAATTCAAACATTAATCACGAGTCACAACTAAAATTGGCTGCAATATATTATACTGTAAACATTTTGCATTCAAACCCTCGGATGTATTATAAACAGAATTTATGAATTTGGTGAAAAATGTTGAATTAGTTAGCATTTAGGGTTAATTGTGTTGGCTAATTACATGTCAGCTTTCTACGTATTCATATTCCTAATTATTTATAAAATCATTAGATATTAGTGTAAGGAAAGGATACTCTAGTTTAGTCCGTTTTTATTCCCTTGATATAATTCTTTACACAATTATCAGTGTCTATCTCTCACCAATTTAAAATTTATGGTCTTTGAAACAGCTAAAATTGCTTGATGAATTTCTCAACATTTTGCTTTTATGTTCTTTTGCTTTGTTGATCTGCATGATGTACCCTTCGTTCTGATCTCTGTCATATTTTTGCTAGCCAATTTGTTGTCCTTGTGGGCCACAACATCGAGTTCCTTCCTCTTGCGGCAACTTCTGTAAGTACTTTGACTATTGCTCACCTTTAACTGACTTTATTTGCTTCTATTTCTGTACCTTCCCTCAAGGGAAAAAGGCTAACAATTCTGTAATACACCAATAGTTGATGCACTGATGAAAGGAAAGGCCAATACTGCTCATTGTCTACGATTTCCAGGTGAATGGTATGGTATCCAGAATCATGTTTAAACTTCTGCTGTTATATTTTATGAGCATTCAAAAATTTTTATTGGTTTTAGGCATATGGAATACTGATTATATCTTGGGTAGTCAGCATCTTTTCTGTCATATTTTTAATATACGCTTTGATGGCGCACATCTAAAACTTGGCTATTCGTATGCTCTGTTGTACTCTAGAAGGTTGTTATGGCAATGTTTCAAAAATAAAAATATATTATCGAGATTATAGAATCACGTGACTTATTGAATGCTGTGACTATATCTCAGTGCGACCATGCGTGATCTATATAGCACGGACACGGATCAGACACGGCCATCCGACACGCCGACACGAGGCAAATCCTAAAAAATACATAGGATACGTGTGTTTGACACGTGTGTCCGACACGGACACGACACGACACGGCTTCATGTTATGCGTGTCCGTGCTGTTTGACACGTGTGTCCGACACGGACACGACACGACACGGCTTCATGTTATGCGTGTCCGTGCTTCATAGTGCGTGATTTGCTGGATTGATGCACCAATTATGATATAGGCAAATGCCTTTGTTAATGGTTTAGTTTTTGAAATATGCAAAGAAAATTCTTGGTCAAATTGAAGACATGAAGAAGAAATTGATTTTTCCTGATTATATATTTTGCTATGCCAGTGGCTCTATTGTCTATATAGGCTTCTAACTTTGTAGATTTTCTTTATTAGAAAATGCTCATGGTATGATATCCAGAATCATGTTTAAACTTCTGCTGTTATATTTTATGAGCATTCAAACTTTTTTTTATAGGTTTTCAGTATGGGATACTAGTATACCTTGGGTAATCAACATATTTTTTGTCATATCTACTCCTCTATACAAATGGGAGAACCCAAAATTCACTATTCATGTTACAGTAAATACTACAGTAGAATTTACTGCACAACATTATTAATGTAGCAAGCATGAACCGGGCGCTGTGATTTTTTGGAAAAATGCTGTAGTACGTGGGAATACTGTAGCAGAGTGTGTGAGGGGGGGGGGGGAATGTAGCAATTCCAAAGCAAAAAGTACTGTAGCAGTTATAACCGGGATTACTATAGCGGGAAAAATATGACGTGCTTTGCACGGTGTTCACACTAGTTTTAATATAAGCTGTCATGGTATATCTAAAACTTGGCTATTTAGATGCTCTGTTGTACTCTAGAAGGTTGTTAAGGTCACAATCATAGTTTAATATTGGAAATTATGGAAACACGTGACTTTTTGAATGCTGTGGCTAGATATTATAGAGTAGACATGCATGATTTGCTGGTTTGATGCAACAATTATGAAATAAGAAAAGGCGGTTCCTTGTTAAATCCTACACTTGCAACATATGGAAACTGATTTTAATGATTTAGTTTTGAAATATGCAAAGAAATTTCTTGGTCAAAATGAAGGCATGCAGTAGTAATTGATTTTACCTGATTATATATTTTGTTATACTTATGCCAGTAGCTCTATTGTTTACATAGGCATCTATCTTTTTAGATTTTTTTAATTAGAAAATGCTTACGATATATATATTCTCAGTCTTGCAAGCATTGAGATAAAATTTGGATAATTTCATTTTTTAATCTCTCCCTTGTATGATGAGAGGCTAATATCAGTAGTTTTTATTGTTAGGTTCCATGTTTTTGGCATTGGAAAGCGATCACTTGGCTTTAATGTTCACATCCAGGTGAAAAAAGGATCTTCTATTTCGGTAGGTTTTCTTGATTGCGGACTGGTTTCACCATTATTCTGATTTATATGATTTTTCTTGTAATGTAAGAATGTCTATTCTCTAGTATATTTTTTGTGCAGTGTAATATGGCTACCTTCTCTTATATATATCGTATTTCTGTACATCTAGCAGTTGCATATCCATTGCCAATACTGCTCTTGAAGACATTGCCTAAATCAAGCTGCCAGAAAGCTAGTAGCTAACAGTTAGTGAGTAGCAAGAGTAGGGTTGTTATTATGACTATACAGCCTGTACTTTTTGTGGAGATAAATAGGGATGGAAATATTCCTTTGACCTTTGGAAAGCATATAATCATGGAAATTATAGCAAAACTCGTTGGCAATTATAGCAAAACTCGTGGCCTAGGAAGTCAAAACACGACCGAGATAAATCATCTTTGATTGATATTCAAGATATGACTCGTCAGATTATGAGAAGCATTCAATGCGGTCTCTATATGATTCAAATCGTAAAAAAAATTGTCTCCTCAAATATACAGTAATATAGGCTGATCATCATGATCATACTAACTGCAGTCTGCAGGTATTATCTATACGGAATTATATTCAACTTTAAGGAATTATGCTGAAAAAGTACATAATTGAAAACCTTCTTGCAACTATAAAGATCATTTCACTTATTGTACCAGCCTCACATTTGGTATCAACCTCGTCACATAATTATTTTATTAATTTAGAGATAATAAAGCTAACAGAGCCCTGAAAATCTGGATATATGCAGCTAACAGAGATGCTTCCCATTTCTCTGCTTTTGCATGATCCTCTTGTCATTTTATGAGGTTGACAACTACAGTTCAACAATCCATTATTTAGCTTATTTCTTAGTGAGATTATTCCTTTGTGTTGCATACTAATGTTAGTGAACAAATATGACAATTCAGTAAACACTTAACACCCCTCCCTCCCTCCTTCTCTCTCACCCCCAGCCTTTATTGTATCTATGTACTGTGCAATTTATCTCTAATAATTAAATTTATTTGTTTATACCCATTCTGTTTTCAACAAGTTAAATAAAAAATTCTTTTTCTGTTGCTACTTTCAGTGATCATGTTTGATGTTGAACTTATTTCCCTTGTTTCATTGACATCATTCAATCCTTTGTTATTTTAAAATGAATTATCATCTATTATGGAAGTTTGAGCCATGGGTTCCATATCACGTAAGTTGACTGATCTTGATCTTCCAGATATTTGAAAATGTCAAAAGAATATTTGTTTCTTACCTTTCACATATGACTATCAATATTTTACTGAATGATTGTTAACTAAGTGCTTATGTCATTTCTCTTACCTAGCTGTGATTATTGTAATATTCCTTTCAGGAGGTCATTGTCGGTCCTGAAAATAGGACAGTATTATCTGCGGACAACTTTCTGAGAGTCAATCTTGTTGGTGACTTTGTTGGCTATACAAGTATTCCATCATTTGAGGATTTCTATCTAGTAACTCCTCGATTGGTATGTTATACAATTATCAATTTCTTACTATTATTTCAAGTTCTAGTAGTCATTGTCAGTTTCTGATGTATTGTAAAACAATCCAACGATATTTAGTTGATGTTTGTGGGAAAGCATTAAAAAGACAGAAGTTTGAGAGTTTGAAGAATTTCTAAGCTTTGCGTCGAAGTTCAAAAACGCAATTTGTGTGGCTGGGTATGCGGCGAAAAAACCATAGTGAGATACCTGCATCAAGCAATTATATAGAAAAATATTATCGCAGTCACATCCAAAGATTATGTGATCTCATAATTCTCATGGGCCTGTAAATTCAGGCCAATAAAAGAATATTCAGTGGCTATCAGGTCCAAATTTTGATGTGATGCTGACCTCTTTAACTTAATTTCAGAAAGTTTAGTGTGTTTATGTTCCCTCCTATTTCAGAATGATGTATATATTGAAATTCTGACACATCCATAATATTTATATATAAAGACCAGATTTGACTTTGTGATTGCTAACTTCTTCTTGAAGGTGGCTGCAGGTCAACCACAAAGTTTTGGGAATAACTATTCTAAATGGATGCTGTTGGAGAGAGTAAGATTTACACTAGACGGTCTTGAATGTAACAAGATTGGTGTTAGTTATGAAGCGTATAGGGGCCAACCAAACTTTTGTTCATCACCATTTTGGAGTTGCTTGCATAATCAGTTATCGGATTTTTGGGAGGTCAGTATCCTCATCTCCTGTCATTTTCGTCTTGATGAACTTATCCTTTTCGTCCCACATGTGAAATGGTTTTTGAAAGATAAGTTTCATCCGTGAGTCTTGTTTCAGATGCTTTTTATGTTCCTTTCTACTTTTCCAAATTCCTGTTTGTTTGAACTGGTTTATTTTCTAAAAGTTTAACCAGATCTATATATTGTGGATGGAGGAATGTTTTAAGCCCCTTTATTCTCTGTAATCGTGTTGGAATTATCACAGTAGTAGACTCAACATCTTTTTCCTTGTTGTGTTGTATAATATATGAATAATTGTTGCTAAGAGCAAATATTGCTCTTCAAACCATTTACCTTAGTAGAAATGAGACTGATGCAACTAATGCTGGCTATTTAATTATTTTATCTAGTCTCCTTTTTATGTTTTATAGGCTGACCAAAATCGGATAAGCAGGAGGCAGCCACCACAATATGTCGTTGAAGGAAGATTCGAAAGAGTCAATCAACATCCAGTTGCGTTTTCTATTATTTTGTTATTTCTTTACCAATATTTTTTTTGAAGTTTGACCATCTTTTGACCGGTACAGAATGCAGGAATAAATTCATTTTCAGTAGGGATCACAGAAGTTCTTAATACCAATCTACTGATAGAATTGAGTGCTGATGACATACAATATGTCTATCAAAGGTACTACATCTTAACCACTCTAATTCTACCCTTGAATGGGGTATACATTCCATACTTTAGTTTGGATATTTGGATTTCTGAATATAGTGAGGTCAATGGCGGGCATGTTTAAGCTTTATTATCAGATATCGTGCACTCAAATATACATGTGAAAGCCTGCATTCTTTATTATACACAAACATGTACCTTCATGCGTTCATAAAGATTTCTAGGCATAGAAATCTTCAATACATGTGTGCATATGAATACCTGCTGCAATAATAAAAATCCGAACCTATCAGCATGCAAACGCATGCGCACGCACACACACACAGTTAGACGTGGCTCCTGCTTACAAGATCTGGAAGCAAATCCTTCAATTGGAATCTAACAGCGAGGTATTCATAAGCAATTGCTTTACAACCTAAGAATACACGTAAGTTAAATTTCAAATAATTCTGAGTTGTCTTTCTCATGAATCACAGATGGCTACAGAATGGACGGTGATGAGTGGCCTTCTAAATAAAGCCATATTGTGTGACACAAAATTTGAGATTCAAATTAATTGATCTTCATCTAAACACTTTGAAATCCTTACATATCGTAAAGATTTCTATTAAATAAAATCATGCAGCCTCACCCCCCCCCCTAGCTAGTAATTTCCAATCCTATAAAGGTTCCACATCCTATCCGCATTAATGCTCCAGTGGCTACTGCCTGCCTCCTCTTCTTGTTTCTTCAACTGTTCTTTCCTCTGTCAAAACTTGTTCTTTGTTGTCAGGGTGCACAACTGATCATCCATAACGACATTACTTATTACTTGTCCTTCTTTTCCAGACTTAATTGTCGCCAATAACTTTCCTGTCACATTCAAGAAAGCTAATCTTGCTCAAGCTTATTATTACCATGGTCAGAAGAGAGTCGTTGAGAGGAAAACATACATTTAAAGTAGCTTATCTCATTTTTTTTATCATATATTCTATGGAGGTACTCTAGTTTTTTGCTCGCTTAACTTTTGCATAGTTGACATCTTATCTCATATTCCATCTCGCTCTCTTTAGGTTCCCTTTTCCCATTCTTCTTTTTTGGTAGTCTCTATTCTCTTTTTCCTGATAAGTGTCATACTGAAGTTTCAATAAATTTTCCTGTGGCAACATGAGAATGTGTATCTATATGTATTCACTAGTTATCTGTTGGGTTCTAGAGGATAATATCATTTATTTACTAGTTATTATCTTACACTTTATTTCCTATATGTATACCTATATATGTAGCATCTTTCTTCATATTTAGGCAAACCAGATTTTCATTTATGATCTATCGTTCATCAAAATGGTGAGATTGGGGATGACATAGTTAATCAAATCAAATCAGGATGGTTAGGATGGTGGAATGTTTTTGGGGTCTTATGTGACCTTAGAATACTCATGAAAATAGAAGGGAAGAAAATTCCATAAGACAAGTATAAGGTTGCAATGCTTTTATGGATAAGAATGTTGAGTTATTAAGAAACAACGGGTGCATAAATGAGTGCAGCAGATATGAGGATGCTACGATGGCCTTCTGATTGCACACTAAGAGATGGGATAAGAAATGAGTGAATCCATGGAGGTTTATCCTATTTAGGATAAATTGATAAAATGAGAGTAAACTGATCGAGATGGTTTGATCATGTGCATTAGAGAGGCCCACTAAGTGCACAAGTTAGGAGAAATGACAAGATTATAGTGAATGGTACAATGAGTAGAGGTAGGCCTAAGATAACTTATTTGGAAGCAATTAACAACGATATCATAAAAATGAATGGAGGAGACAAACCTTAATGTAACTAAACGGGACAATAGAAGTCATGTTGCTGACCCCAACAATTTAGGATAAAGGCTTGTTGTTGTTGTTGTTGTATATTTTCACTATTTGATGTTCCAGTAACCTTGCTATGTTGTCAAGTAACATTCCACTTTCTCCATATAGTAACCGCTTTACCTGTTGATGCTTGAACTATTAATAGCCTTTTGGATTCTCTGCCATAGGCTAAGTGCACTCCTCATTGGTTGATACATCAGGCTTTTATTGATGGTAGTTTTCTTTGCCCGTGATCTAGAAGGATCAATGGCTAATAAATGCATTTAATAAGTAGCTAGAAGTTCTGCCCATAAAATGTCTACCATCTTTCTAAAAGCTGGCTAAATTTTGGAACATGTGTCATGCATATAAATTGCTAGAAATACAGAGAGATTTAATACCTCTAAACAGGTTGTTTTATATGATTGTCTATTTTACCTGATTTCCTCCCATGTTTTATTTAATATCATATTAAAGTTCATCAAATCATATCTAATTGCATTCTTTTTTTAAAAATAGTATAAAATTCATTAGCAATATCTATTAGTTGCATCTGCCAATTCCTTGTAATATTTCTTTTTCAGAAGTCCTGGAAAGATCGTAAGCATAAATATCCCAACATTTGAAGCTCTTACACAATTTGGTACTGCTACAGTAGCAACCAAGAACACTGGTAAATTAGAAGCATCATATAGCCTAACGGTATGTTTACTGGTTATTCATGTAAGTTCATATGTTGATGTATAAGTGTGTGTGTATTAGGAAAATGCCCATGCCATGCTTATGAAAATTCTGAGCTCTTATTTTCTATTGCAAAATTAAAGAACAGAAAAATATGTAATCAAGTCCAATGGTCAAGATTAATATTTCTAGATACTTATTGCAGCCAGAGCTTCATCTCTTGACACTTTGATAGTGTAGTTTCCTTTCACAAATAATTCTTATTTATCTTTGATATTTTTCTTATATCAGTAATTTGCATTTGCAGTTTGACTGCCTGAGGGGCGTTAACTATATGGAGGTATTCTCCATCTTTTTTTAATCTGGTACAGTGCCTTGTTCTATTATTTATTGAAATGATTTTCTACCAGTATATATATTCCTGCTTGTTGATAATAGTGTATTGTAGTGGGTTTTAGTCCCACATTGCTTGGGAGAACAAACCTCACACTCCTCTACTTGTATAAATATATGTGCACACTCAATATTCAATTCAAGGGAAATTTACCCAAGATTCTCTCTCTCTCTCTTACTTTAACATGGTATCAGAGCTAGGGCTATTTCCCTTTCAATAAAATTTTTAACGCTTTTGCGTTCTTTTGCCAAATCTTGGCCTTATTGCTTTGCAGCCGTTTAATGTTTTATTTTTTTTATTTTTATTTTTAATTATTTGGCGTTCATCTGCCAGATATTTTGGCCTTGTCGTTTTGCGGCCTCTTAACGCGTTTCGCGTTCTCGTTTAACCTTCGGGTTCTATTTTAAACCTTCGGGTTTCATTCTAACCTTCGGGTTCTATTTTAAACCTTCGGGTTTCATTCTAACCTTCGGGTTCTATTTTAACGGCATTGTCGTTTCAAGACCGTCTCTCGGTCTCAAATTAACGGCATCGTCGTTTCAAGCCGTCTCTCGGCCTCAAACGAACGACATTAGTAACAGCATCTCGACATCTTAACGTCTCAAGATTGCTGTTATGGCTCCTTCAGAGAAGATTCCCAAACCACCTTTGCCCCTCAATGATCAAAGTGACTGGGCAGGGTGGTCCACCATTGTCACCAATGCCTTGCGTGGCGCTGGTTTGCTTGATCATCTCACCAGTACGGGACCAGTTCCACCGTCCATCAGCACTGTTGCTTCATCCAGTACTATTGCCTCTGGCAGTGGTGATGTCGATCTTCAGACTGCTCGTGCTCTCTATGTCAAGGAGAGTTCAGAGTGGCAATTGCAGGAATTTCGTGTTATGGATTATCTCACTCGCTGTGTTGGCTCTGGTCTCACTGTCGAGATTGGCTCGCTTCCCTCTGCTCAGGCCATGTGGACTCGTCTCACTGAGCGTTTCACTGAGTGCTCGGGTGCACGGGAGGCATATCTTCTGCAACGCATTTCTCTACAACGCAAAGGTAGTTCATCTCTGCAGTCCCATTTTGGACAAATGCAAGCTTTTTGGACAGAGTTACGCTCCATGCTTCCTGGACGTAATTCCACATATGAAGACTGGCTAGCCTGGTACGAACGGCATGAGGTGCATCAATTGTTTCAGTCCCTTCCTGAATATTCAACTATGGCTGATCAACTACTTCACCAGCCTCAATTTCCGACTTTGGCCTCAGTTATGGGAGCTCTCACTGCTTATGAGACCCGGCAGCAGACAGCACGACTCAATTTGTCAACAGACACTCCTACCTCTTCACTCGAGACTGTTTTGTCTGTACCTGTCACTGCTCCTGTTATGAATTATACTTCTCCACAGGCTCCCTCTCCACAGGCTCGATCTAAGCTCTCTTGCAAATATTGTAAGAAGGAAGGACACCGCATTGAGACATGCTTCAAGCTTCATCCTGAGTTACGTTCCTCAGGTACTGGACGTGGTCGGCGACCCCCTCAGTCTCAACCCTCTCGTACACCAGGATTGTTGGCCAATGCTATACCTTCTACTACTTCAGACTCTACTATTCAAGCTATTGAAAGTCTTCGCCGTCAACTTGATGCTTTTCAACATATCACCTCTACATCCGCCGCACAACTCTCTGGTATGCATTTTGCTGGTTCTTCAGCTAATCCTTCAGTCTCTGGTATGAATGATCTCTGGATTTTTGACTCTGGTTGTTCCTTTCATATGACTTGTAATGCCTCACTTTTATCCTCTGTCTTTACTTCATCCTCTCTTCCTCCTATCTACACAGCTGCTGGACAACCATTGTCCATTACTCAGTATGGCTCTATTACCCCACAAAATGATCCATCTGGTCGTCTAACACTTGGTCCCGTCTATGTGGCTCCACAATTGTGCTTGAATTTAATTTCTATTAGCTCTTTATGCATGGCGGGCCTGTTTGTCTCATTTTCTTCTGATACTTGTATTGTGCAGGATCCACAGACGGGCAAGACGGTTGGGGCGGGTCGTAGGAGGCACAAACTGTATTTTCTGGAATATCTTCACCTTCCAGAGTCCATACGTCCACGTTCTCTTGTTGCTTCTCTTTGTTCGTCAAAACCCTCTACCTCGCTTCCTGCCAATTTATGGCATAGACGACTTGGTCATGTGTGTAATAAAAGGCTGGAGAGTCTTATTCAGTCTGGAGTACTTGGTCCTGTATCATCTAGTTCTAGTATTGAGTCATGTGCTGGTTGCAAATTGGCTAAATTCACTGCTTTACCATTTAAAATGAGTACATCTGTATCCACTTCCTTATTTGATTTAGTACATTCTGATATTTGGGGGCCAGCTCCTTTGCCTTCTTCATCTGGCTACTTATATTATGTTAGTTTTATCGACGATTTCTCTCGTTTTACATGGGTTTACCTACTTAAGAATCGCTCTGACGTACTTACTGCTTATCAAGCCTTCACTGCTATGATTTTCACTCAATGGCAATCTCGTATTAAAGTTTTTCGTTCTGATTGTGCCAAAGAGTACCTATCCTCTGCCATGCGCTCTATCATGTCCTCTCATGGGACTATCTTTCAACAGTCATGTCCCTACACTCATGAGCAAAATGGTGTTGCTGAACGCAAACATCGTCATATCCTCGATACTGCCCGATCAATGCTCATTTCTTACTCTGTTCCTCGTCGTTTCTGGGCTGAGGCTATTCTCACCGCGACTCATGCCATTAATATCACTCCATCTAGCTCTCTTTCCGGTGCTACTCCTTATAGTCGTGTTTATACTCATCCTCCCCGTTATGATCTAGTTCGCGTTTTTGGTTGTCGATGTTTTGTTTTTCTGCCATCTCACGAACGTGATAAATTGTCTCCCAGAGCAGTTTCTTGTGTTTATTTAGGAATTAGTTCAGAACATCGAGGTTATCGTTGTTATGATCCCGCAACTCGTCGAGTTCATATATCTCGTCATGTTCAGTTCGAAGAGGATTCTCCATATTATTCTACTTCTGATGACTTTAATTTCCTCCACTCTACCGATCATGCTTCCCCGTCCACTGCATCACCCACTTCTTCACCTCAATTTTCCTTTCGAGATCTCCCTGACATCTCTCCCTCTCCTTCTGTTGACTCTTCCTCACCTGAGTCTTCTCTTACACCATCTAATCCATATCCTGTGGACACAACTCTCACTCCAGAAAATACTGTTGATCTTCATGCACCTGCGCCAGCATCTCCCCCGCCTGAGGTTCCTCTTGCTCTTCGTCGAGGCAAACGCCCACATGTCATGCCTGCCCGGTATGCTTCTGTTACTTCTTATTCACCTATCTTTCATAACTTTCTTGCTGCCATTCATACTATTGTTGAGCCAAAGTCCTTCCAAGAGGCAGTTCAAATTCCAGAGTGGCGACAAGCTATGGCTGAGGAATTTCAAGCATTTCAGCAAACTCATACCTGGGATATTGTTCCCTGTCCTCCTGGGATCTCTCTTGTTGGCAGTAAATGGGTTTATAAGGTCAAGTTTCGTCCTGATGGCACCATTGAACGTCGAAAAGCTCGTTTAGTGGCTAGAGGTTTTACTCAGCAACAAGGTATTGATTATGAGGAGACCTTTGCTCCTGTTGCTCAGATGCCCACTGTGCGTACTCTCCTTGCGGTCGCTGCTGCTCATCGTTGGCCCTTATACCAGATGGATGTCAAAAATGCTTTTCTTCATGGCTCTTTATCAGAGACCGTATATATGCAACCGCCTCCAGGGTCAAATATTCCTCCGGGACATGTATGTCTCCTTCGTCGTGCTGTTTATGGTCTCAAACAGGCACCCCGCGCTTGGTTTGAGTGTTTTCGCGATGTTGTGCTCAAAGCGGGCTTTATAGAAAGTCATCAAGATGCTTCTCTGTTTGTTCGCACTACATCGCGTGGCAGGGTTTTATTACTCATCTATGTAGATGATATGATCATTACAGGTGATGATATGACAGGTATACAATACGCAAAATCTCAGTTGCAACAACAGTTCCACATGAAGGATCTTGGATCTCTTCGGTATTTCCTTGGTCTAGAAATTTCTCAAGGCCCGCGGGGTGTATTACTGTCTCAACAGAAGTATCTCTCAGATATTCTAAATCAAGCTGAGTTAACTGATAATACAACTGTCGATACTCCACTCCAGCAGAATGTCAAACTTTGCTCTACTGACGGTGAGCCTCTATCTGATCCTACCCGATATCGACATCTTGTTGGTCAGTTGGTCTATTTGTGCATCTCTCGACCAGATATCTCTCATGCTGTTGGTATTGTCAGTCAATTTGTTAGTGCCCCACGTTCTGTACACTATGCTGTCTTATTACGGATTCTTCGGTACCTCCGGGGTACTAGCACTCGCTCACTTTTGTTTCCTGCTACATCTAAGTTAGAGCTTTGTGCATATTCTGATGCTGATTGGGCTGGTGATCCAACTACCAGAAAGTCTACCACAGGTTATTGTATATTTCTTGGTGATTCCCTTATTTCCTGGCGAAGTAAGAAACAAGATGTTATTGCTCTTTCCAGTACTGAGGCAGAGTATCGTGCAATGTCCACAACAGCTAAAGAGATTATTCATCTTCGTCGCCTTCTCAGTGATTTCGGTATTTCTGTTACGACTCCTACTCCTCTCTACTGTGATAATAAGAGTGCCATCCAGATTGCTAATAATCCAGTATTTCATGAAAGGACCAAACATATTGAGATCGACGCTCATTTTGTCCGTCACCAAGTTATCAAGGACAAGACAATTCTACTTCCTCATGTTTCATCCGCTGACGAGCTTGCAGATTTCTTCACAAAGGCCTTACCTGTTCATCGGTTCCAGTTTCTTGTACGCAAACTCACTTTGTTTGATCCAACATGAGTTTGAAGGGGGCTGTTGATAATAGTGTATTGTAGTGGGTTTTAGTCCCACATTGCTTGGGAGAACAAACCTCACACTCCTCTACTTGTATAAATATATGTGCACACTCAATATTCAATTCAAGGGAAATTTACCCAAGATTCTCTCTCTCTCTCTTACTTTAACACTGCTAAACATTACTGCTATATGACTGCGAGATATCATATTGAACTGTTTACCATGCAGAGTAAATGAATTGGTTCTGAAAGCATTTACTTGTACTCTTTTGTATTGAAATTCCAGTAACTGCCTTGAAAATGTTTATCCGTATTTGCATAAATAAGTTAATTACTACTTTTTGTTCTTCAAGGAACATAACACACTTCAAAGATCAAATACTCAAACAGCCTTTAAAAATTTAGTTAATATTAATAATATTTAGCACTACTTGCAGTTTTACTTCGATCTTGTGCTGGCTTCTTCTCTTGCTATAGTTCATGTTAACAGTGGTAAATGGTTACTAGCACTATTTGCAGCATGATTCTGGTGAATGCTGGTCCGAAGACTACTTTCTATCAGTCGTCTCAGTTTACGGTGCTCTATAGCTTAAGTTTTCTTAGTGAGCTGGGAAAATTTTTAGTCTTTGTCCCACCAATGGCTGAACATACAATTTAGCAAACTTTGCTATTTCCAGCATTGCATCTTTTGTTTTATATCGGGTCTCTTGCCTGTATATCTAGCAATCGGCACTACTTATCCTAGTTGTAAGTAGTGCTGAATATGTTTTTTCAGTCTTTTGCGCAGACGTATCATCTTACCTGCTATATATAGCATCCACATTTTGATTACAGTAAGACATGCACATGCTGTATCTCCTCCAGTATAGTTATTAGTATACTTGTAAAATATTAACTATTTTGTCAACTTAATAGATGACCATATAAATGTTTGTCATCATATTAAAGTTTAATGGAAAATGTTCCGATGGCCTTCATATCTATATAGTATTCTGTACATGTGACTGCAGGAACAATTCTATATAATGAAACCAGAGGAGGTTATTGTTCGCTCATTTTACCTATACCCAACAACGGATCAAGCTGGGAAGTATGAATGTGCTGGTAAGTTGCAATAGGAATGGAAAATAAAGAACTCAACTTCAGCTACTATTCTTGCTTTCACCTGTTATACTCAGATGTTGATTCTGTAAAGTTTACAGCTATCTTAAAGGCTTCTGATTTTAGTGAAGTTGATCGAGCAGAGTGCCAATTCACAACTACAGCAACTATTCTTGATAATGGAACTCAGGTTCTTGATGCACCTTTAGTGTCTATATCGTGAGACAGTGAATGGTTTTGTGATTGATATTGCTGTTATTTATTTTGTTAAATTTCAATGTTATGATTTTCCATTTTAAATAGTCATTGCCAAGCCTTTCCCCATTCAAGACAGTTCAGTTGCCTGTCAAAAAGAATCTAAATGTAGGAAAGCTGCAACCAATATTTACAATGGGTTGTAAGCTGACATAAACTCCTTACGAATTTTGTGCCATATTCCTTGCCAACTGTTCGAGAGAAGGCCCTGCGAAAAAGAACAGAAGGCGACTGAAAGGTAGCGAAAGCTACCTTTTTGGTTGTTCTACTAAAGCTTATGCAACTGCTGCAGCATCTATAAATGATCAATTTAAACTTATCATAGAAATTAGGAGATGTATATAGACTTAGATACATGTCTTGTATTATAACTTGATACCTACACATTCATATCTTGATATCAGAATATACTGCACATCGTTACTGCTTTGGGTTTTTTTTCATTCTTTTCATAACTGATTATTTTCTAACTAAGAACATTGCAGATTGTCACTACAGATGAAGCGGGGAAGAGTGGCTTACATGGATTTTTCGAATCTATCAAAAGGATGCTGAAAACAGTATGGGATGCTGTAGTTGATTTCTTTACAGGTAAAACATGTAGGTATGTGTTCTCTTATTTGCATCGTCTGGGCATGGTAGACCACACACATCTATAATTATTTTCTTAATTAATTAATATAATTAATATTATTTTTTTCTTCCAAAAATGGATTAATTCTAAATTTCTACATAATTGATTTAATACTTGAAAATATATGATTTTGGGCATGGTCTAGCTATATATTAATTAGAATTTACTAGGTGTATACTATAAAAGGAGACATGGCTACTTGTGTAGTTTAAGTAAATTGCTAATTGAAATATGAGATTTGAAAATATGTTTTTTTTAGTATTTAAGGACATCCTAGTAACTCTATATGTATTAGGTATTTGAAGAAAAATCCCTGTAATTTCCTCAAAAGAAGTAGATAGGTCACACAATTAATCATAATACCATAACACTCTGACTGGCTTGTCCAGTTTATTCGCTGCGTATCTATCACCTAAATTTTCTCTCTTTGCCACAGAAATAAATGTTCGAGCTTCTTTGATATCACTTGCCACATACAGTATATATGTGTGAGTTGGATTTTGCTCTTTGGATTACTCTTGGCAATCTTTCCCGCAGGTATAATTACCTTTATTTTGTTGGTTCAAAACTGCGATTATGTTCTTAACACCAACCCAATCTAAATGGGTTCATATTGCACACAGTGACTGTCCTGCTATGGTTATTGCATCAAAAAGGGTTCTTTGATCCTCTTTATGATTGGTGGGATGATCTATCTGGTGGAGACCAAAGAAAGAGAACCCGTCGAATACATGGGAAAGGTGTTAAACGATCTCATACTCGTAATCTTCAAGATGACTATGACATTCATTACAACAACAGAAACCATCCTTCCCATATGCAAAAAAAGCGAAGAAGTAGCAGTAACACACACCATCATGCTCTTCAAAAACATTCAAATGCTGATTTGATTCTGAACGACCAACATCAACATAAGCATGTAAGCCATCAGCATGCTCATAGACAGAGGCACAGGCATAAAAATAGCAGGGGCTGCTCGCAAGGCTACAAGTCAGAAACCGGTGCTAGGCGAGAGACACAGAAAACAGGGAGGAAACGTGAAGCACGGCAATCAGGTTATGAGTATTCCAAGCAGAAGTATGGAGATTTTGATGATCGTTATGAAGTTGACTGATTCATGCTTCAGTATTCTCATTGTAGTAGGATTACTTGACACAATCCCTTAAATATTATTCCTCAAATAAAATTTGTATCTAATATGCTAGTGAAAAGATGACCATTTCTACTTTCCATGCATACGCGAGTCAAAATTTGTTCTCTGGGATGTGTGGATTTTCACTATCCAATCCATTTAAAATATAGATTTCTATTGGGTGGAGATTGTTGGAGATATCTGCAAGTATATACATTATGGAGAGTACTTTTTTGTGGACGCATGTTTAAAAATGCATGTCTGAGGTAAAGCATGAAATACTTGATGTGTTATCTCTATTACATTTTGCTCTGCTGAATTATTTGTTCTATAGATAATATCTTTTTACCAATACCCGTCTTCTTCAGATAAAAGCGCGGTAAAACCTTCAAGGGCTTTGCATATACTTGGAGAATGAAACACGGGAAATAACAAAAAAAAAAAAAAAATGGAAAATGCAATAACTGTTTGTTACCAATTTTAAAACATTGTAAATTATAAATATTAGTAAAAATAATTAGAGCATCACTATAAAAGGTATCATATATGAATGAAGTAAATTTCATGTAGATGCTAGGATACCTGTAAACCTCTTTCTCTCTCTCCCATGATTTTCCATACCGCGCTCCCCCAAATATGAGGCTGTTTATTTCCATGCATTTAGTGAGAATTTTGCAGCCATGTATAAAAAAATAGGATCGAAAAGTTTAAAACTTTTATCAAATGCAATTAAATATTTCATGCCGTAAACACATCAAATGAAGTTAACTTAAATTATATTGATATTTGTAATTCTAGTCACATATCCTCAACAAAGACATACATGCAACCAAACAAAATTTGGTTGAATATTATATGCGATGTGAATTCTGTTTAATATCCATCCATTGTAAATAAAAGAAGGTTTTGGATATGCGCGCTTCAAAAATTTCTAGTTACGTGCATAAAAAGCTCTTAGCACACCCAATCACGAGACAAACAGCCCACTAATATAAGCATGAGCCCACTCCCAGCCCAGCCCAGCCCAGCCCATTTCCTAGTGTTCCTTCAGGCCTGCACGTTCCCATTCCCTCCTGCTCCACGTTTCCCTCTCGTGTGCTCTCCCACCTACCAACACTATCCACCGCACATCGACCATCCAACGGTCGAGATCGACCCTCCCCATTGCTTACGTGGCCCCCACTAGAGCCCTCGCTTTCGGTCCCTTCGATCGCAAGTATGGAAGCGGAAGCGGATCCCAATCTCATCAGAACTCTGAAGAAATCTCTCTCTCTCTCTCTCTCTCTCTCTCTCCAACCGCTTCAAAACTCCCAACACTGTTCGCAATTGCCTTTTGCTTTTTCGAGATTAATAATAATAGTAAATAAATAGAGACTTGGCGATTTACTCTCCTTTGTAGTTACCCTCTCTCTCTCTCTCTCTCTCTCATCGGCGATTTGAAGAAACCCTAGCCATCTCGAAATGGCGAGGCCACCTCAGGACGCGATCGACACCTTCATCAGCATCACCGGCGCTTCTGAGGCCGTCGCCGTACGGATGCTCGAGGTGAGCTTTCTCGACTTGGATCGCCTTAGGGTCTTCAATTGGATTGCTGAACTGTGGGGTTTGAGTGAGTTGTTTGGTTTGATCTGGTAGAATTCGTGTTGATTGTTTTGATGTGACGCTGAGATTTTTTATAGAATTAAGTGTGTGATTTGAGCGGTGAATGGGATGATCATCGTAAGTTCGGGATCGCGGTTGGTGGTGAAAGTTGAGACTTTGATTTTTTGATGGTGGTGTGCTTTTTTTGTGATCTTACTAGTTTCTCTAATTTTTGAAAGTCAGCCAAAGAAGGGGAAAAAAATCCAATATCAGCAAGAATATTTAAAAGCAACCGAAGAAACCATTTCTCTGTAGCTTTTGTTTTGACAAAATCATTACGATTGCCTGGAAGATCTTGCAAGAAAGTAGATTATTTAGATGGCCTCAGTTATTATATTATTGGCAGCCTACTATTTTTTTTAATAAGCATTTTACTTGAATTAGTCTTCACAGCTATTTGATTTTAAACCATGCCATAGCTTAGAGGAAGCACTATATAACAAACTATCAACACCAAAAAAAAAAAAAAAAAAAAAAAAAAAACTGGTAGGAGGAGAAAATAATTGGCGTTCTGAAAGTAACTTGAAAGCTCAAATTGCAATTATGCAATTCATTATTGTCAATTCTATGTGTGGATGAGGAATTGCAGTTCTAACATATTTGAGTTGGTCAAAAAATGGGTAATGTGAGAGAAATGCATGTAGAATTCATGTCGGTAATTAGTGGTCAAAGTTGAATAAAAATAGGTGGCTTGTGAATTAATGGTCTTGAAATTTTGAGTGATAGTGTGCTTTAACTGATACTATCAACTGCTTACACTATTTGGCTGTGATACACAAAATTTCACAGTTTTGAGTGTAGACTTCCGTATCAAAATTATCATTCAATTTTTATTACGACTTATTTCCAAAGTAGTTAGTAGACAGTTGTATACAAACTGCTGAATGGTGAACGCAAATTATTGATATGTCTAGGATGATAGATGTGAGTCATGTGCCGTGATCTTGGAGTAAGCTGTATTTTACTTAGAAGATCACATCAAGCTTGTGTGATGGAAGATTTGGCAAGGACAATAAGTTCTTTTATCTTCACAAAGAAGATGAAAGCAGAAAGAAGCAAGAGTAATAAGTGGCTACATTTAGGATTGTAACCTTACTTGCTGAACCATTTGACATTTCATCGTCTTTCTGAAGATGTTCTACTTAGTATTCAGGGTGAAAACAGTTCCTACTAAGAGTGCATGATAATCCATTGCGGTGATCCATATGGTTGGGGCTTCCAATATGGCTCCCATGGTGTTGGGTTCGATTTTGGGCTGGGTTATTAAAAAAAAAGCATGGTAAATTTGGCAAGGAAAGAATGGAAGACCATATAAAAAAATGTAATATAAGGTCGAATCATTCAAAATCATATATGAAGACATGGGTACACTGATGAGCATGGCATACAATCAGCATGAATGCGGCAAGCATTATATAGAGTTGCTTGAGATAAATATATCTTCATTTTTTTTTTTTAATGTACTTAATGAAAAAATAGTTGTTATATCTTATTGATCAGTTTTATAATGTGATTGGTACTCAGGAACATAATGCGGATCTGAATGCAGCTGTTAATGCACACTTCAATGAGGGAGACAGGGCTAGGTCCGTAATTCAAGTGTTCCTAGTCTCATTTTGACTTTGTGATGCAAACTTAATTCTTTTTTTTTTGTTTTTTTTTTGTTTTGTTTTGAGAATAAACTTATTTAGGTTTCTTGCCGCTAATAGCTAATCATTTACAGTATGTAATTGTTTTAATGTTCAGTGTACACACCATCTCGCATCCTGCCCCTCAAAATGACTTTATGGATACAGACGATGTCATAGATGTTGATTCCTCTGTTCCCGCACACCCTTTGCTGTCAGCTGCTCAAAATTTGAACCCATTCTCACTCATAAACTCAAGTTTTGGTCAAAGAATTTTTGATGGAGCTACTAGTGATTTTTCCAACCGCATACCCCGTGTTTCACATCCGAGGGAGGTAAGGGAGATTCCAATTGAATTCAAAGATGGGGATGGGAATAGTGGGCCAAGTGCTTCTTTCCATGGGCCTAACATTGAAGAAGTTACTGGAAGCATTCCCGCACATGTTCGAGAGGTCCGTGGCAATGTTGTCATTGGTGACGATGATGATGACCTTCCAAGTGCTCCAGGTCCAGAAGTTATTGAGCTTGACGATGTTCCGGGAAGACGTCCTGACCCAAATTTTACTCCCGCAGCTAATGTGTCTGACTACAGTAATGATATAGAAGAGGAAATGATCAGAGCTGCCATCGAAGCCTCCAAGCGAGATGCTGAGGCATCTGCAAGTTGGCAGTTTGATATTCCTAACGTAGTTTCTCTACCCTGACATCATTTAAGCCTTTATTTCTTATCCAGCTGATCAAATTCTTGTATATTTCTTTGTTTCTTCATTTCATGTAGGGTTCAAGTGATACAAGACATGACAAGGAATCACCCGTTATGGAGGATGCTGATGTTGCACATGCTGTTTCTTTGTCCCTGAAGGTTAGCTGTATATTATCATCCATCTTTTCTCCCCATCACTCATTTATCTTAATTTTATATGGACATTGCTAAATTTTCTGTCTCTGCATCTCTTCAGAGCGCAGAACAGGAAAAGGCTCTCCGTGCAGTGGGATTGCAGGTTGGAGAGCAATCTTCTGATCCTCTGGGCATGGAATTGGAAGATGGGGGGAAAGTGTCTACTGCAAATGGAAGGTGAATATTTTCTCTTCGCTGTATTACATTATTTCCCAATGCATTTGTTTGTGTCAGGTTCATCTTTCTCTTACTTTTTGGTCTTTTTGTATTTGTTGTGGTGAGTCAAACCTAGGTGGTGAAGCTTCAAATTTGATTCTTACTCTTTATGAATGATTTTCAATTGTTCTTTAGTAAGCCAGGAGTTCTTTGTTACATGTCTCCTGAATATATCAATTGATTGTGGTTTTTATCACATCCATTGGCATGTAGTAATGGTGGCTGCACGTATCTTTGAACCAGCTGATAGTTTTGATCTATTTAAGTGTTTTAATTAAGCTTGTTGGCAAATCTAGCTGTGTGAATTTTTATGATGGCTGTTTGATTTGTGGCTTAATTTGTCCTTGACCAGTCTACTTTTGTCTTTGCGAATTTCATATTGTATATGTTGCCTATAATATGGCAGATGAACCTTCAGTTTGACATTTTAGTTTTTTCTGTTGGAGGCAAGGATTTTTCGCATCTCAAGCAAGGGGTTCAGGTAAATTGGTTCTAGAAGAAGGTAGTAAGTCTATTCAGGAGGAAGCTGAAGATGTAGAAGAACAGCCACTAGTGAGGCATCGTTCTAGGCCCATTGCTTCTGTAAATGTAGAATCCCCAGAAGAGGTCCATAGCCCTACATCAAGTCCTGGTGGGAGTAATCATGGGAGTCATGAACCTAATGGAGATGCCTTTCAGTCTGATGAGGTATTGGTTATTTCAGGTTAAATTAGTCTTCTGTATCTGAATTGCTATTGAAAGGGCTAGTGCAGCGTCCTATGGCGCTTATTTACATATCTGATTTCTGTCTCAACATTATGTACAAGTAAGCTGCCATATTTGGTGGGATCCCTGAGGGAGGTTCCTATAATTTTACATACCCACGTCCTCATGTCATGCATTCTGATATAAACTCAAATTTCTATCCTCGAGTACCTCGACCACCATCACCCTCCCTAACTGCACAGCGTTTGCTGAGGGAACAACAGGTTCGATGTTCTTTCCCAGGCTGTTAAATAAATAGTCATTGTGGGGATGACATAAATAATGCAAGGTTTAAGCTTGCAGGATGATGAGTATCTTGCAGCGTTGCAAGCTGATAGAGAAAAGGAGTTGAAAGCTGTAGAAGCTGCTGAACGTCGTCAGTTAGAAGAAGCTGCTGCCAGACAAGCCGCTGTTGAGGAAGAGAAACGTCGAGAGGAAGAAGCTCATAGAAAGTTAGTTGATGAAGAGGTATTAAAGGATATCCTCAAAACTAAGTTCACTCAAAGCTGCATTGCATCGGCTAGTGCAGTCCTTTTTATAACTGATTCCAGTCAGAATTTTTAATATTTTCGATGTTCATGCTGAAACGAAGTATTTTATAGAGATGTGATGATCATGTTCATCTTGAGTTTTTCAGATCAAGGACAACTTTCGTTTGGGTAGCTTGCTCTTTTCCTTATTATTGCTATGCATATTAATGACATATTGGCCTAAAATTTGGATTAGCGATTTCTGTTCCTATTCTTTTCTTTTTCTGGCTCATTATATTTTGGACATTTCACTTGGGCTTCAACCTTCTCATGAAGAATACAGTTTGTTAAGCAGAAGTTTGATGTATGCTGTTTTTCCTCTATGCTCTCATGAAGTATAGGGTGTACCCTTCCCCTTAAGGCCTTAATATCAGACAGAAAGATCTATTTCTGTTGTTGCATTGATACTATATGGAAGTTATTACTTTTTCCATATTATTGTATTGTGTTGTGGCGCTATATGATAATCTGATTATTTTTTTTATCAAAGGAATTCGAAAGAATAATTGCAGCAAAACAAGCATCCCTTCCCCATGAACCTTCTTCTGATGATGAGAGTGCCGTCACACTTCTTATTCGCATGCCTGATGGAAGTCGGTGTGGACGCCGTTTCCTGAAGTCTGATAAGCTTCAGGTATAATTCATTCAGCAAACATGTTCACATAATCTTTTAGTTCTTAATTTGACTTTTTCTGATCCTACTCTTCTATTGCAGTCGCTGTTTGATTATATAGATGTTGGAAGACTTGTTAAACCTGGAACCTACAGATTGGTAATTCTGCTTGGCCATGTCTTGTCTTTCATTGCTGTTAAAATTGTTTGTAGCATGTTCCCATTGTTAAAAGCAAATGACTTCATATGGTTTAATGTTGAGTGGTGTATCAATTCTTTGATTGAGAATCTATTACATACCATGATTTCTCGTGGTAGCTTAGACATGCCATCTTTTCTCTTATTTATCATCCATTTCTCTAGATATATGACCAGTTAATTTCTTTGTATGCGGAGACATCACCCTGTATATGATGCAACATGCTTTTTTCTTTTCTGTTCTTTGATGGAGGTCCACTTTTTGGAAGTTGATATCATTTCTATGCACGGTTTTGTGCTTTTCATTCTTAAGCTAGTTTTCTATATTTTATCTGCTTTTCTCTAACTCTGACCTATAGAACCTATAGAATTTGTGGTGCCTTGGACATTTTGCAAGATTGGAGAGGTTAATTTTAGGTTAATATTTCACAAAAGAATTTGGAGTGGGTTATATTTCACAGTTAGGAAGAATAAAAGCATATTAGAGAAAGATAATAGGTTGAAGTTCAACCTTATCCAAGAATCTGCAAGGGATCATCATAAAGAAGAATAAACGCAGCAAAAGGGAGACAAAGCTTAATTTGCAGTTAGTCATGAAGTTTTATTTTTCAGATATGAATAAGGCTTGCAGAAAACATAAGCTTAATTTATTTGTCGACAGTTAAGCATACTAGGAAAATCTTCAACATTTGACCTTTGTGCAATCCCGTGTATGATTGTTCGTCTCCTCTTTTTCAATAATTTGGTGAAGTTAGATCGTCACACATTTTTAGCAGTAGATTCATCAACTGCATATTCCAGACAATAAACTCTGCCATCAAAATCCAAAACCTTAGATTTATGCATGCAGATTCTTGAATCAAAAAGTATCAGAAACTTCATATATCTTTGTAAGGATTTTCTTAAGAGAATCTCCTTGAGAGAAATACAGAGGAAGTCCCTTTCATAACTGCAAACATTTCATATATGAGATTCCTTGAGATATACTCTTGAGATATTGAGAAAACTTACCGCATAACTGCCAAAATTTTATCTACTTTTGCTTACCATCAGACCTAGTTTTATGAATTTTTTTACATGTGGGATGATGAAGTTATAGTTTTAATGTACAGAAATTTGTTTGGTAGAACGTTTAACTAAACATGAATTGTATACTGTGCGAAGTAGGAAACATATATGATATATTTGAATATTTTGCTGATGGTTAGCAATAAGTAAAATTTGATAAAATTAAAGGATTTAAAGATATATATCTGATATTTTCCCTTACTATATGTCTGCTATCAGTTACTGGATTTTTGTCGTCTTAGATAAGTGAAGAGAATGAAAGAAAGAACTAGATTAGTGGTCTTTGAGGAAATATACCTTCTGTTAGAAAGCCATTGATTGGGTGTTAGGTACCGGACTTATTTTGCTATAAATATTACATGATCGCGATAAGTAAACTTTGATAAGGTTAAAGGATTTAAAGATATACATGTGAGATTTGTCCCATACTATATGCCTGCCGGAACTCTCGAGATCTTCGTCATCTTGGAAAATCGAAGGGAATGAAACAAATAAGTATTCTTTGAGGCAATATACCTACTCCCAGAAATCCATTGATAGGATGTTAGATAGCGGACATATTTCACTATAAATTGTACATGTCAGCAATAAGTTAATAGGATGTTAGATAGCGGACATATTTCACTATAAATAGTACATGTCAGCAATAAGTTAGTTGGCAAATTTCAAATGTGATCAGTGTTCTAAGGTATATCAACTGTTAGATACGCAAGCTGGTACAATATTGTTAACTTTGGCAAGGAAAAGGATCCAATTTTGAAGTTATCAAATGGATGCATCTATCTTTACTTTTAGGATTATATTATATTAGCAGTATTCATAATTCAGAAGTTGGTGAAAATTTGTTTACTTGCATTGCAAATAGGGGGCAATACCTCTGTTGAACAATGTGATAAGATTGTCAGCTTCATTCATTTTGAAGTGGTTGAGAACTTGGGATATGGTTGTAATTTAGTACTTGTATCATTTATCTTATTCCTTTTTAATCTTGTTATACAATTGTATGCATCCAATCAAAATTGTATTTTACTGGGTCAATAAGTATTCTTAAAGGGTTTAAATGATGTGTGTGCATAAGGTGACATAGGAAACATAATACAACAACATGGATGTATAATGATTTTACGGAGGAAAATTTAGGAAGCGAAATATCAACAAAGCTTTGATGTTTATCAATAAAATGCACCGTTTCAGAGGAAATCATTTCTAAGATGTAAGAACATTTAATAACCACTATCAACATGAGATGGCCTTCGATAAGAATTGGAACACTGGAACGTTTTGTTCTGATACAATCTTAGCGTATTGCTACGAACTATGATTGATTTCGTTTAGTAAGCTAGGCCATTCTGAATTCGTATGTCCTAGTGACTGGATGTACTAAATTTAAATAAAGGAGGACAGACCATATACTCAGGGAAATGTATTGTGAAACAACTAATTTTATCTCCTCCACACAGGATGCGTCCTTACGTTGTTATACGTTGTTATACTGAGAAACATACAATCTAATTGTTGTTTCTTAAATGAGTTCCAGTTTTAGATTGTATTGATTGATATTGCAGAACTATTGTAACTTTGTCCTACTTCCTGAAATATGCAGATAAAATAGCATAATATACGTTGTTATTCATCAGCTTGTCAACAGTGTAAGCATAGTAGTTTTTAGGAGTTTGAGAATCGTTTATCCTTACGAGCAAGTTGATTTGTTCTATATATCATTCTTTGTTTCACTCTCAAGTAAGTTTGCTGATAACTGATAAGTGAAACCAACAACTTTCAGCTTATATAATACAACATGCTATGTTGTCTTTGAATATGTTGTCTTTAATATGCATTCTACTAGTTCATAGCTTACTGTCTTTGAATCTCTTACCAGTAACAGAACATTGGCCTCTAGGACTGTAATTTAGAATCTTGTGAGGCTAGTGTGGCAAATGTGTACAGAATTGTTGAACAAAAGGAAAAGGTATAATATCACTACAAGTGTAACCCCTAGAGGGGGGAAAATGACATTACTATTGTGCTGAATTTGGATGCCTTGTCTCCTAGCACATATAGTTCCTAATAGATCTGACTTGATGTAAGAGACGGTATACATTCTGCACAAGTCCTTAACCTCACTATAATCAGGCTATATAGCATCTGTTATTGTTTTTTCTATGCCTTGTTTGAGCTGGAGGTAGTGTGTTTTCGTGAATGTTTAATAACCTTAAATCAAAAGAAAGTTTGTTCTAATGCTACTTATCTGAAGTAACTTTAGCACTTTTTTTTGTCTTTTTAGTTTTCTTTAAATTTTACTGATGTGACTTGCTTTTAATCTCACAGGTCAGGCCATATCCTCGACGGGCATTCACTGGTGAGGAAAGCACATTATCTTTCAGTGAACTGGGTTTGAACAGCAAGCAAGAAGCATTGTTCTTAGAGTTGATCTAGAATAGGTCCATTGGATAGAAGAGGGATGAAATAACATTTTGTTTGGCAGACGATTCCATGTTGCTTTAAAATCATTTGGCACTATGTCAAAATATATATATATATCCAAAACTAGCAAAAATGGGTGGCCTTTGTCTTTGGTGGTGAAAGGGATCAATTGTCATCTTAATGATGTCGAAATTGAGGAGATTCTTCATCAGCACCATGATGGTGGTCATTACGCTTCATACTGTAATACCTAGTATGTACATACAAAATGGCATTTTATTGTTTGGAATTGACATTATCGTTGTTTAGTTGAAATCGTGTGGGGTGAAATGTTTTAGTTATGCTTGTTGCCATAAGTAAACTTGTTGCTATTGTGATCATGTAGAAGTTCTGCTCAGGGTTCTGAGCTGATTTTATCCTCTACTCAGTATTACCTCTAGGGTGAAATTTTGACAGTGCTTGGATCTGGTAGAGTTGGTGCACTTAATCATTAAGATTTTACTACTTTTTTTGTTTTTTTTTGTTTTTTGGGGTTTTCTATGTTTGGTGGTGGGGTTGGGTGGGGGGTTGCCGGGTATGCTGTACGTTAGACTTGCTCGTACTGATATCTGAGGGATAGGCTAGCTCGTACTGATAACTGAGGGTTAGTTCGGCAAACTCATGAAAACTGGGTCAACGCTTCGAACCTAGTTTCGAGTTAAACTAGTTCTGTTTGAACCTAGTTTTGAGTTAAACTAGTTCTGTTTTGATCCAGGAGTGAGGCGGATCAAAATAAAACCAGTATTAGGGGTCTTTATCGGCCTAGGAAGGTATTAGGGGTCTTTATTTGCCTAGAATAATCTGAGCTGGTTTTGTTCCGATTTTTCCCGAACATAGTTCTTTCCAAAACGGGACCCAGTTCACACTGGTTTTCCATTTTGGGAGTTTTGCCGAACAGGCCTTTAGCATGATCCTTACCACTCTGAAATGTTATTTCATCTTCTCAGTTAGTTCCCAAACAAAACCAAAGGTCTTAGCATACATTTCAAGCAACAGCGATAGCGAGATTTCAGAAAAAATAGCAGAATCAAGGTTTCACCTTTTATTCACTTCATACTCAAACTTTAACTAGAGGCCTAACAACATTCAGAAAGAAGCAAGGAAGGAGATTTTTTTTTCATTTTTATTCCTCGGGTGTTGCTTCATTCCATCCTTAATTAGCGCCTGTAACATTTGCATTAAGAATAAAGTCATCCAACCCATAGAAAGAAACCAAAAGCAAGAAAAGGGTGGAGTAAAAATCTTACCACAAGTAACTTGGGGGAGCTTGCATGTGGAGGGAAGACGCTGAATGATGTCAATGGTGCTGCAGAGGCAGTCACGGTCGACACCTTGAAGGGCGGAGCAGCACCCGGAGCTCGGAGGACCGGTGGATGCTCCGGGCACCACAAACGGTGCGCACGTACGGAGAGGCTGCTGAGCCCGCGAGGCGTTGGGCCGCTTGCTGTTGCCATCTGAATGTTGGCAGCTAGAGCTACGAGAAGTAGGGTGATTGTTAGGAGAGAGGACTTGATTGCTGCTGCCATTGATATGATATTTGAGAGGGTAAATTTTTTGATTTGAGTGAAGGATGGATGGTCTGGGAGTGCTCTGGTTGAGCCTATTTATTGAGTAGATTGGAAGACTGATGCATGCTTGCATGATGAACTAAGCAACTTGTGCGTGAATCACCAAATGTAACTAAATTTACATGTCTAATGTGTGAATCACCTAGATGAACACGGATCTTATCTGAACACTTTTCCCATGAAATGTGTTGATATCAATCTGTTTATTTATTTGGAAAGCTTAAGTTTCAATTCCCTCTTGTCTATCTCAATCCTTTAACTTGAAGAGTAGTAAAACATTTTTTCCGTACGGAACATGATCTTTAGGATCATGCTTCATCTCGACCAAGACCTATACTGAGTAGAAATTAATAGAAAATAGAATTTGAAATCTCATATGCATACTCATATATGTATGATACTTTGTGCAGTATTTAAGTTGTTCTTGAGCATTGATAACTATTTCTTTATATATACATGCATGCACCTTGTACGTTTGTATATTTAAACGGACCAGAAAATCAAGAAAATTCATCTGCTGAATGTGAAGTGTTCATTTTCCAGACTTGGGTTCATGATTTGATCAGACAACATGTAGAAGCGTCTGCCGATGTGATGATTTCAAAGATAATTAGTAAGTGTTCAAAGTATTTCAGATGCTCTCAAGATTTTCAAACGGAAAAATTTACAAAATAGACATATTTTATTAAATATTTAGCAAAACAGAACCTAAATATTTAGCAAAACAGTCTGTTTTGCTAAATATTTAGCAAAATAGATCTATTTTGTAAATTTCTTATTTTCAAGGGAAAATTGCTTGGGGGAACCAAATTTAGTTGGGCTATGCATCTCCACCCCCCAACTAGAGTCAATCACTTGGGGGCACATTGACCCAAGTTTTCAAGCTTTTACACCCCAAACTCACTGCCCAAGAAAACCAATTCCCGAATTACCCTTCTTCCCGATTTAAAACTCATTCTTTTTCTCTTCAATCTGGCCCAGACCTTCCCCTCCCCAACCATTGCCGACGCCGCAGTCTTCCTCCGCCCTCCGCACCCGCGTCGACCGAGTGGAGGAAGCACCCATCGCTCACCAGCAACCTCCGCCACGCGACGCCCGGCCTCGGCATCGCCGTCGTCACCTTCGGCATCTACCTTGTCGGCGAGGCCGCCTACAACCGCATCAACCGCTCTGATCCTCACTCCGGTCACTGAACAGCGGGAACCCTAACCAAAGGTCCAATCTTTAACTTCCAATCTCCCAATTTCTGAGATTTTTGTTAAAACCTAGGGTTTACTATGATTATTTTATTTTTATTTGGGGGGGGGGGGGGGGCGTTTTTTNCATATATTTGAGTTTTTGGAGTTTTTCAGGGTTTTGTGTGATTTTGGGTGTTATGGGAAAAACAAAGTTCAAGGGTCTGCAATTTACCCAGTAACTTATTATGCTTGTTCTTGTGTTACACGACACTCAGTTGCTTTTATGGGACTTAAATTTGGAAGAAATTGCTGTTTATATATGCTAGATGGATTTTGGTGTAACTGATCAATTATTTGAAGTATTTGATTATATTCTGTTTATTTGCTACTTATAAGCTGTTTGTATTGTTCATGTGTTTGTAATAATAAGATGAACAAATTCAAAAGGCAGCTCTAGCTCTATCTTACCATCAGTTAAGGGGAGTAGTTCAAGTTATAAGTAGCCTTCGCCGGTTCTTTTGCACGATTAGAACTGAGTTATAGAGTTGAGAAAAATAATGGAAAATGTTTATGTATAGAACTATAGATAGAGAAATTTCCAGTGAAGGATATATGACAGGTTGAAGTTTACCTCCCTTGAAAGTTATCTTGCATGCTAATTAGGTGCTAGCAATGGTGTGCATTGAATTGTTAATGTCGTTCTTCCAATCTGCTGGCGGTTCTATGTGCATGTCATTAAAGCAGCTAGTGAAACAGTAATAACTAATAAATGTGATGAGCCTTCAATTTTTATTGTTTTTTTTTGCCCCTTTTGGGTTGTGACTATTGCTAGATGGATTTTGGTGTAACTGATCAATTATTTGAAGTATTTGATTATATTCTGTTTATTTACTACTTATAAGTTGTTTGCATTGTTCATGTGTTTGTAATAATAAGATGAAAGATGAACCATTTGAGATGATGATAATAAGAATATGTAGATTTCTGCGTTTGAAAACAATGCATAAGGTTGGTTGTGTAACGAGTTACAGATCAAAGAAAATTTGAGATAATCCCCTTTTACGTTTGTGCCCTATATGTGATATTTGGTATAATGTGTGATTTATGCTGCTGTTATGTGATATTTTGAGTGATATACTCTGCTGTTATGTGGCATTTTGGTATTCACTGTGACTTATGTTGCTGTTATGTGATATTTTGGTATTTTGTGTGACATATGTTATTTTTATGTGATATTTTGGTATTTTGTGTGACATATGCTGCTGTTATGTGACATATGCTGCTGTTATGTGATATTTTAGTATTCTGTGTGACATATGATGTTGTTATGTAATATTTCTACATTCTGTGTGATATATTCTTGTTACCAGTTATATATGCTGCAGTTTAAGTGTTATGTGATATTTTTACAGATGTGATTGTGGTATACATGCATATTTTTTCATCAAGGCGATCCTAGAGGGAAGAGAGACAATGAACATTGAAGCCTTGCAAAGGGAGTCTGAGATGTTAGGAGCAAGACTTGCTGCTCAAATCATATGCGAATGTGATGAATTGAAGAAGTTGCGATTGAAGTTAGATATTGACGATCCAGAATATCTTTTGTACTTTGGGGGTAATAATGTACCATTGATTGAGTGGAAGTATTAGACAAACACATGTAACTATTATATTTGTTGGATGTTGGATGTTTACTAGCTGTTTGTGAATGATGAAATGTACATTTGTAATTTCTTGGTGATCTTTTTTCTTTAGCATATTAAATGGAATCTAAAAAGAAAGGTTCTTACATGTGTCACGGTTAATACCAATAAGTCACACTAGCAGATCTTGCTGCAGGTGTCCTTTTATTGGGGAGGAGGAGGAGGAGGAGGTTGAGAAGGCAATGAGGCAGATGTGTGGGCTTAGATTGGGGAGAAGGAGGAGGAGGAGGTTGAGAAGCGTTGATGGAATCTCTTCCAATGTGGTTATTAGTATAGTTGGTTTTGTGTAAATTTTTTGTTTGGACGGTTAATAGAGTTCATCGGTTTGTAAAATGTAATAAGGAAATGGAAGTCAACTTGTTTACTTTTGCTATAAAATTATATTTGTCTTTCATGTGACAAGCCATCTTAGAATTACTCCGGGTGTCCTTTTGTTAAAGTCAACTTGCTTATGTGACATATGATATAGTTCCATGTGATATATGACGGTTTCATATCACATATGCTGTTTTTATGTGATATTTGTTGTTTATATATAACATTTGAGTGTTGTATGTGGTATTTGGGTGTTGTATGTGATATTTGGGTGTTGCTTGTGACATTTATTGTTTATACGTGACATTTGGATGTTCTATGTGATATTTGAGTGTTGTATGTGATTTTTGGGTGTTGCTTATGACATTTGATATTTATACGTGATATTTGGATGTTGTATGTGATATTTGACTGTAATTTATGATATTAGGGTGTTGCTTGTGACATTTATTATTTATACATGACATTTACTAATAATATAGTAGTAATAACATAATATTAACATTATTATATTATACTATATTAATAATAGTATAATATTATATCTCTTTGGTAGGAAGAAGTTCGTTCATCGACAATGATGTGATGGAACTATTACGATGTGACAATGGAATGACCGTGTTGAATTGTTTCGAGTTCCTCTCATGTCATTGGTTGTAGGGCCACAGATAGTGATTTTGACGTCATGACATCAGCTGTCATGTTAAAATGTTGCTGGTAAATTAATTTGGACTGGAGTGTCACGTAGACTCTAGACAACGAATCTTAGGTTTTAATGTGGGATTGGTATAGATGTTGCATCTGGACGAAACTACTCTTGAGAGAGAGAGAGAGAGAGAGAGAGAGAGAGAGAGAGAGAGAGAGAGAGAGAATTATGAGAGAGAGAGAGAGAGAGAGAGAGAGAGAGAGAGAGAGAGAGAGTACTAAACCTTCATGTCGATCAAGAACACACCAAAATGTTTATTCACACCAAACATTTAGGCCCCGTTTGGATACCATGATGTTTTATTTATTTTCATGATGTTTTTGTCAAAAACAAAACACCATGTATTTAGAAATCATGGTATTTTTTGAGTTAAATCATTCTCAAACAAAAAACACAACACTTATTTCAAAACATCTTTTAGGTGCTTTAAATTTGGTGTTTTAGTTTTGAGTTTAAGGAGGTGTTAATATAATATATTAAATATAATTAATAAATAGTAATTATCAACATACTTATTATATTATACTATACTATATTAATCTAATATATATGTAATATTTATTAAATAATATAAATATAAAATAATTAAAATATCTTATATAATAATATAATAACATATTAAATACTAGTACTTAATATGTTGACAATTGTTTGTTGGAAATTTGCAGTAAAAGAAATAATGAAAGAAAAATTTGACTTGTATTCCTCTCAAAATCAATTACAATTTGGATTCCGATTACAAAAGAGAGGAGAATGAATTCGATTCTCCCCTTTATTTAATTCTGGGTTCTTCACGGTGGCGATGAGATGCCTCCCTCGAATGCTCGCGTCGAGTTTGCTTCTCGTTGACGATCCGAACATCTTGATTCACTGGAACGATGTCTTCTCCTCACGATTTGACGCTGTGGAGAACTTGCGTAGCAAGTTTTGAAATAACTCTTGACGAGTTGATAACTCTGAACGAATTTTAGAAGAACTCGTAGAGTAAGTTTTGAACTCTGATCGAGTTGATAACTCTGAACGAGTTTGAACTCTTGAAAAAGAGTTGATTTGAACCGAAAGTTCGGTTAATAAGCCAAGGAAGAAGCTCCTGTTGCTGGTCTCCAAAACTCCTTGTTGCTGCAGAACGCGGCAAGATGCTCGATCAAGGATCCCCAAAAAGTCAGCTCCCCCCCTCCAAAAAAAGAGGATCCGAACTCAGTTGAGTTTTGAGGTATTTATAGGGGGTTAAGGGTATAACCGCCCCCTTAAATATCTCCTTAATGAGGGTTTAATGGGGTCTAACTGCTCCCCATAAATCTCTCCATGATAGGGTAGTGATCCCCTAAAATCTTGGGGAGAAAACGGTTCTGGAACCGTTCAAATCGTGCTTGAACGAGTTAAACGCTGAAAACAGCGTTCTGGGCTCGAACTGTGCGTTTCTGGACCTGAAACGCACAGTTGAGGTTGAAAAACGCACAGCTGGGGCTGAAAACGCACAGCTGGAGCTGAAAAACGCACAGCTGGGCTGAAAACGCACAGTTGAGGCTGAAAACGCACAGCTGAGGCTGAAAACGCACAGCTGGGCCTGTAAACGCACAGTTGGCCTGTTTCAGGCTAAAAACGCACAGTTGAGCCCATAAACGCACAGTTGAGCCGTAAACGCACAGTTGGCCTGTAAACGCACAGTTGGCCTGTTTCAGGCTAAAAACGCACAGTTGAGCCCATAAACGCACAGTTGGCCTGTAAACGCACAGTTGGCCTGTTTAAAGGCTGAAAACGCACAGTTGTGCTGTTTTAAAGATTAACTCTGCGTTTCTAGATTGAAAACGCAGAGTTGAGCCTGTTTAAAGGCTGAAAACGCACAGTTGTGCTGTTTTAGCGATTAACTCTGCGTTTTGATGTTGAAAACGCAGAGTTGAGCATGTGCGCTTTGACTCTGTAATGCAGAGGCGAACCTTAGGCGGGCTTGGCGGGCTTCAGGCTAAGTCCAATGTTCTGATGAAGTCCAGTCTTGCAGACGGACCTCAGAACATAATTTGCTGCGAAGAACAGGTCATAACTTTCAAACCGTAAGTGGGAATTAGACGAATTATATATGAAAATCGGCTATCTCGACGAGACGGGGCCATCCGAACCGAGCCGAAGGCTTCGGTTCGCTTCCTCCGTTTTGCCAAATTCCTTACGGTTTGAGAGATATCTGCATTTTAATATGAAGAGACCGTCAATTTGTAGTCTCTTTTGCTAGAGCTTTGCACAGATCGTCCTCTTGTAATCTTCGTTTTGGCTCCTTGAAAATATGAGAGTCGTCAGGTTGTAACTCCCGATGTTGATTGTGAATGCTGTTGAATTGGGGCCTTCATTAGTTGTTGTGAAGGTCGTCAGATTGTAACCTTCTACGTGAAAGTCCTCAAATTGTAGCCTTCTGGAAGTCGTCAGATTATAACTTCCATCATCGGCGTTTGATGAGGGATTAACTATCTATTGTGATTTTTAGACAGCCTACAACAATGTATTATATAATAATAAATAATAATAAAATATAAATAAACTAATAAAAAAAATAAAAATCTATTGATGATAAATAATAATATAATAATATACGTACAATATTATAATCATGATAGTATTATTAACGTTTTAATAAATAACTTGTAATAAATTAATAATTATAAAATATTGTATAATAGTAACATATTTAACAATAAAAAATATAATAGAATAATAATATTATAATAATATATTGTATAGTAAATGTAATATAATATATAAAATATTAATATATTATACACTAAATAATTTAATATATTATAAAGTAAAATAATTTATTGCTAACAATATTAATGTAAAAATAATACATTCATAATATAATAATAAATATTTATATCATAAATTATTAAAGTATTATTAATAAACTCTAACATATTAGAAACTATAATATATTATATAATATTAAAATATTTGTAATATATGAATTTATTAATAATATAGTTGTAATAACATAATATTAACATTATTAATAATATTATATTATATTTAATAATAATATAATATTATATTAATAATAAAATAATATAATTTTAAAAAGTTATATAATATATAACAAAAACAAATTGATATACCAAAATAATTAAATATATAAAAACTTAAAAATAATATGTAATAATTATAAAATAATAATAATTATAAAATAATATAACTCATTAAAGTATAATATAAAAATATTAATATATTATACACTAAATAATTTAATATATTTAATATTAACATTATTAATAATATTATATTCTATTAATAATAGTATAATATTATATCAATAATAAAATAATATTATTTTAAAAATATTATATATTACATAACAATAACAAATTGATATACGAAAATATTTAAATGTACAATTATTTAAAAATAATATATAATAATAATAATATAATAATAATTATAAAATAATGTAACTCATCAATGTATAATATAATATTATAACACATTACACAATATTATATTGTATTATATTTAATACTTATAATACTATAATAATATATACCAAATATTATAACATTTTATTTATAAAATATTTTATTATAATTAATGTATAATATATTAATAATATGTTTAATACTAATGTTGTAATGAGTCAAACTAATGTTGAACAAAAACACTCAACATGGTGTTTTGAAAACACTTTAAGAGAAAAACACAACACTACGGTATTTTTTTTACAAAAACACAACAATGAAAACCACATGGCATCCAAAAGAAGCCTTAACTTATCAAGAAAGTCCAAAACATATTTTCTTTCATTAATGTATTGTTTTTTTTTCATGCATAATTTTTTGAAAGTTCTCAAAGAGAAAACATTAGGATACATACTAAAAGCCTATTCCTATTGCCCTTTACAACTCACCGGAGAACATGATCCAAGAAACCATAAGACGCTTACTAAAACTAGACAACGTAATCCAAAAAGCCGGGAAACCCCACCACGGTGGACAAACAGTACTTTCCGTATTCGTCCAAAAAACACCAAAAACAGTTTTTATTCATACCGTACTCCACAGCACCGAACATGGAATCGACGAATCCTAAACCCCCCACGTGTCCTTCACTACCCAATTTTGCGCTGTACGGTGCGCTGCTCCAGGTTTCGCGAAATTACCCAACGGTCGCGAGCAACGGACCGTATCCACGTGAGGAGCACGTGACATGAGGTGCGGTCACCGCTCTGCGCGGTCCGCTCACCGAAGACAGACCTCCAACGGTCGAATTCCGCCCAGATAAAAAAGAGGGCCCTAACGTTCGCATTGTCCCCAAATCTCCACCGTCGGATCATCAAGCGATGGCCGATGTAATAATTGTTAAAAAGCCCAACCAAAAATTAAAACCCCCTTCGCTTTTTTTTTCACTGAGCTCAGTGAGAGCGAGTGAGAGAGTGAAACTTTGTACTGCAGTACTAGAGCAATGCATGGAAGCTGAAGGAGGAGGAAGAAGAAACACATGAAACACAATTTCTCAACCTCTCAATTTATTCTATTCTTTATTTACAATTTATCTGTTGTTGTAGTAAAAGAAGGAGAACCCATTTGTTAGAGCTTAGGACTATGGCTGCAGACTTACTATAGAGGAAACTAATTGGATTCGTTTTTTGCTTTTTTTGGGTTCTTTGATTCTTTTGTAGGTGGTTGAATTTGCTGGAGAGATATTGATGGAGATTGGAGGCGCTGATTGTTCGCGGGCTGCTTCAATTTCGGATTGCCATTGGATTGAGAACTCCAGGACTTCAGATTAGTGGTAAGATATCTGAATTTTTTCTCCTGATATTTGCTTTCGACGTATCGATGAAACCCAAGATCAAATAACGCCTTATACCTCATCTTTTGTTGTCGAAACGAGCAGTATCACTGAAGCCCTGAAGGTGTTCGATAAAATGGAGTAATCTTTAACGACAACTTCTCAGATTAACTCCATCCATTCAAAGAATCTGTTGAATTTGTAGAAGAAGATGCCGACTAATCTATAAATGAGAAGGATTCTGGTGCTATTGAATCAGGGATCATGTTAGGATACAGTGTGATTCAGTTCTTTCACCCGACACACCCGATGATGAGCAAGGAGAGGGGAAGTGGACCAGTGTTCACCACTTCACAGTTAGTTCAGTCATTCGAAGAGCCTCTTCGATTTATAGAGGAAGAAACTTTAGATTTCGGGGATGAGAAGGACTCGGGTACAAGTGAGGAAGGGCCCAGTGAAGGATTACAGTATTGCTCAGGTTTTTCGCCCAGTATACCATCGAGAGAGGAGCTATTCGGAAATCCAACATGGATTAGAGATCACAATGAGAGTGCACAAACTGAGAATCAAGGGCTTGAGCTTGTGAGTTTGCTCACATTGTGTGCTGAATCGATTATATCAGGAAACCGCGCAGCTATAAACTTCTTTCTTTCCAGATTGGGGGAGATGGCGTCACCTATAGGAAGCCCAATTCATCGAGTTGTAGCTTATTTGACCGAAGCATTGGCATTGAGGGCAGTAAAGATTTGGCCTCAAGTATTCTCTATATCTCCACCGAGAGAGATCACTGATCAAATTGAGCATGATGATGAAGCGATTGCGGTCAGGCTACTTAACCAAGTGAGCCCCATTCCGAGATTTCTCCATTTCACGTTGAATGAGAGATTGCTCAGAGAATTTGAAGGAAAAGATAGGGTTCATATCATAGACTTCGATATCAAGGAGGGTCTTCAATGGCCCAGCTTGTTCCAAAGCTTAGCCTCGAGGCCTAATCCACCATCACACATGAGGATCACAGGGATTGGAGATTCAAGACAAGATCTTCAAGATACAGGAGCGAGGCTCAAATCGTTAGCCGAGTCCTTGAACCTTCAATTTGAGTTTCATCCGGTTGTTGACAGATTGGAGGATGTCAGGCTTTGGATGCTTCATGTAAAAGAAGGGGAATGTGTTGCAGTGAATTGTGTACTTCAGCTTCACAAGGCGCTCTACGATGAGAGCCAAGGGGCTCTAATGAACCTACTAGGCCTAATTCGGAGCACAAATCCTTCGATACTTCTGGTAGCTGAAGAAGAATCTGAGCACAATGACCCAAGATGGGAGATGAGGTTTGCTAACTCGTTGCAGTACTACGCCGCTATTTTTGATTCATTGGATTCATTGGGTTCCAGCTTGGCGAGGATCAAGATTGAAGAGATGTTTGCGAGAAGAATAAGGAACATAATTGCTTGTGAGGCAATGGAAAGGGTCGAGAGGCATGAGAAATTTGAAAGATGGAGGGAAATGATCGAGGATGGTGGATTTAGATGTCTGGATTTGGGAGAAAATGAGGCAATTCAAAGCCGAATGCTTCTAAGGATGTATTCATCTGGTGAAAATTATAGTATAGAGGATAGAGAAAATGCTCTTACTCTCAAATGGTTTGATCAATCTCTATACACAGTCTCAGCTTGGGCACCGATCAGTTCTTCATCCAGTCCCTCGAGTTGATGGGTTCTATACTAACTCCAAAGGTCTGCATTTTACCTTTTGGACCTTTAGAAATTCTTTGATTCTTTAGATATTTCTACCCTTTAGACCTTTGACAATTCTTTCATTCTTTAGTTATAAAGATTTTACACCTTTATTTTAGGTTGTTCAGAAGATTTCATGTCCATTTGTTGCTATTCTTTGATTTTTAGTCTCTCATTCATAGAGAAATAGAGGCAGATTCTTTAATCACTTTAGAAATTTTTTTGTAATAGTATTTCATATACACAAATTACAGAATATCATGTCAAATTGGAGGTCAATATTAATGAAACAATATTTTTTAATGTTCTTTCATGAAATTTGTCTAGTTCTTGCATCTGTATATGCTAGTCATGAAATTTGTTTCTCTATGAAATGCGTTGACCGAAGATATTTTATGTGCTTCAATCAATGATTTACATTCGAGGACTGAAATGTTCGAGAGAGGAGAAGATGGAGATTGGGGGGTTGGGATTCTTCTTCTTAAATGCTTGGATCGGTCTTTATGTATGAAGTCTTCAAAAAGGCTCCAATTTGTTCTGTGGGCATTTTCTCTACATCTCAGCCAAGATGCCAACTTTGAAGCTCCTGCACTTGCTCATTCATAATTAACACAAGAAAGCCTGCTTTATTTCCGGTGGGCCTTTGAATATTCTTTCATTCTTCGGTTAGTTTGACGACTCCTTTGTACTTCAGATGATTCTTTAATTCTTTGGTTGCTGTTATAGCAAGAAGTTAATTGAAAAAATTGTGCAAAGTGAACCTCTGTTTAAGTTCTTCAAAGTATTTTAGAGTCTATTTGTTGTATTCTTTGATCTTTTCCCATCTCATACAAAGGGGAGAGATGCATATTTTATAAAGAATTCTTTGAATTTGGCAGTTTGTTGTACTTTGATATAACACTCTTTACAAATGTACAATACCATGTTAGTATACTGAAAGGTTAATATTATATAAAGAGCATCACAGTTCATTTTTTAAATTGTTAAGTTTGTGAGCCTTTTGTCTATTTTCTCTGACTGATATTCATAGATATGATTTCATCCTTGAGATACAGAAGTCTATCAAGGATTTTTATTGCAATTCTTATATCTTTGTGATCAAATTGATTATATTTATAGGCTTCAGGCATGGGCTCTGGATACATCTAAACAATAATATCAACAGTAATAGTTATAAGTAAGTAGTAGTACATGTATGTATAAACTGTCTTATAGTCATAGTAAGTAAGTATATGTAGGTATAAACTGTCTTAGCACTCTGAAAATCACTTAATATTCGTGTTGACCTTAAATTTTATGAAAATGGGAACATATTATATAAAAGCATCGACAAAAAAGAAAAGAATCAATTGGTTAGCCCTTCATGCTAAATTTTAGTTCTTAGACTTCGATAGGTTTCAGTAAGTCCAGTCATCACTTAATATTTTGTTTTTTTAACATTCGCAAATACCCAAACTTGTGCCACCATAAGAACAGACATAAGCTCAGGAGTTTATAATTGGAAGTCGCAACAGATATAGGTGATTTAGGAGTTCATGTGTTAATGTGCACGCATGTTGAATTAATGAGAACTTTGAAAGGAAGAACAGAATGCAGATTCATCGACAAAGCAAGTAATTCTGATGATGTTGTTTAGAAATAGTCAATAGTTATACGTTATGTTTTTCACAATGTATATGGACCTAGGATTATATACCTATGTAACTTGGGATCTAATAAAATCTGAACCTTGGCATTCTCTCACTTGTTGCAACTCTTTATCAGTTCATCTGATAAGTTGTCATATACGAGCTCAAACATTGGCAAAGAGAATATTAGTTGGTTTGAGATTTGATCTGGCATCTATTTTGTATTACTAACGGTAGGTGGCCTCTAATTATCCTACTTATTGTCAAGTTTAGTTATTCTACAAGTAATTAGACAGCTCTTGACTGTTGATAAGTAGATCAGAGCTTCTATACTCATTATTTGAGTGGAGCTTAAAATGTGATTTATATCCTCACATGGGACACATCAGCCAATGGGAGCAAGATGAGTCATGGCTCACATTTCATTTATATCAATCACAAGGAATTTTCTCAGAAGGGTATAATGCTAAAGCGGACAGCTATTGCGTACTGATAAGTGCATCAGAAGCTCAACCATCACGAATATAAAAATAACTAGTTGGAGGTGTAGGAATCAGATCCATTTTCGACATGGACAATCTCCTACGGAGAGAATTCTACAATTGCGTGTTGGTTAGTAGGAAGGGGTTGTTTGTTAACTTTCGTAACAAAGCATTCTTATGTTTAAGGAATTCTAGTATCAAACCTGTAAAAATTGTGTACATTTCAAAGATCCTGTAAAATATGTATAAAATTTAAAGATGGGTCGAGACCTGTGAAAGACGATGGTTCATTGCCTACGTAGCTACTCTTTTGTGTTCGAGACCTGCAAAAAGTGTATATAATTCAAATATGGATCGAAATCCCCTTGAGTAGATGCTGGCTAATTATATCCTTAAAATTGACACGTACTGTCAGCTTACTACTGAGAAATATAGCACTGAATGCTTAGGTATTATGTCATTTTGTTATTTCTTTACTACCTGCAGTCGGCTTCATGATCTCATTCAGTTTGGGACTGGCATAGGCAGCCTAACCAATTGCTGGGGCTCTTCTAATTAAAATTGTTCCTCAGTTTTCAAAGAACAATTAAACAATTAACTTATGGGCTCAAGTTTGGTGCATTCTGAGGTAATGAGGGATTTAAACATAGGGAAATAATGATACAAGCACAGATTCGACAAATTTCTGTGACTATAAGAAGTCCTCAAATCTCAAGATACGCATGGGAAATTCCCACATGGGCCACTTCAGCAATACGTGCGTTCTTCTGTAGTTTAGGTATCAAATCTCACCAAAAAGAGCACCAAGAGAATAATTGTGTAAGATCAGTACATTATTTGAATTAAATGGAAACACCACATAAAGTGAGACCCTTGAATCGCAGGCTCAATAGGATTCAATTGTCTCTATAAGAAGCAGCTCAAAACTTTGGTGGGGCATAAACTAGACAAAATGATGCATTCTACAGTTGCCAATGTTGGACTTAATCGTGATTAAATCATAGAGATTAAAACAAAAAGAGAGGAAGCTATATCTAAATCTATTGCACGGATATGAAATTTGGATTTTGGATCTTCTAATCTTGAGAGTTCTCTCTTGAGATTTCTCTTTAGATGGGGATAACAGAATGAGAACTCAACCCTAAGATTAGGGACCATAACCTCATTATATAGACTTACAGTTTTCTAATTTAGCCACTCATTAAATTAGTATTACAATCTAGTAACTGCACAATTAGTCTATGACATATATAAATACCCATTGACCCAATTACCTGATTGATCACTTTATGTGGATCAACTGTAAAGATAGCAACATACACTGATATAACATATGTGCCCACAAATAAATTTAATTAGATTTAAATCCAACAATCTCCCACTTGAGCACCATATGTTTTCTTAAAATGTGTATAACCTTATGAGCTCAAAAATTACTATCATAAATAATGGTATTCCCAAACAATCTCGTCCATTGAGTATATCAATATAGGATCAAAGCAGCCTTCATCACATTTAAGGTAACTAAACCCATTAATGGTCACATATACCAATATAATCAAACGACATAGATCAATCATGGATGCGCAGCATGAAAATTACATGCAATGTGATAAACACATATCTATTTTCAACTGGTCCTACCTTAAACTTTAGTGAGGTCAACCTAAACATAATATACCAGAGTGTATGAACTAAATACTTTATTCTGACCAGACAATACAACCTAACATAAAGCATCACAAGCATAAACTCCCACTAAATCATGATATCCTCAAATAATACCACACTTATATGAGCAGTGTGCTCATGAAAGACCTTAGGTGACAATCCTTTAGTAAGAGGATCAGCTATCATGGAGTTTGTCCCAGTGCTCATGAAAGACCTTAGGTGACAATCCTTTAGTAAGAGGATCAGCTATCATGGAGTTTGTCCCAATGTGCTCTATGGATATCTAGGTGACAATCCTTTAGTAAGAGGATCAGCTATCATGGAGTTTGTCCCAATGTGCTCTATGGATATCTGTTCACTCTGTACGCTTAGTTTCACAACTAGGAACTTAATGTCAATATGTTTTGATTTAGTCGAGCTTCTGTTATTATTGGAATACATAATTGTAGATTTATTGTCACAATATAACCTTAGTGGTCTTTCAATATTTTTTAGAATGCACAGTCCTGTGACAAAATTTTACACCCATATTCCCTGTGACAATTTTTTTTTAAAAGCTACAAATTCTGCTGCAATAGTGGAGGAAGCTACTAGTGTCTGTTTGATATTTTTCCATGATATAGCTCCTCTTGCTAACATATAAATATAGCCTGATATAGACTTTTTGCTATCTTGCTAGTAAAATCAGAATCAGAATACCCAATGACCTTTAACTGTTTCTATTTTCTGTATGTGAGCATATAATCTTTTATTTTTAAAGATACATCGTAACTCTTTTGACTACTATCCAATGATCTATACTAGGGTTGCTGAAGTATCTGCCTAACATCCCAACAATGTACGTAATATCCGGACGCGTTCACACCTGAGAATACATTAGAATTCTTATAACTGAAGCATAAGGAATCTTTTACATTTCCTGAATTTTAAGGTTGTCTTTAGAGCACTGATTGAGACTGAACTTGTTTCCTTTAGCAACAGGGGTGTCTCCTGATCAGCAGTCTTGCATGCCAAACCTTTTAACTACTTTATCGATATAGCTCTTTTGTGATAATTCAAGTATACCTCGAGAACGATCTCGATATATCTGGATTCCTAATATAAAAGAAGCATCCACAAGATCTTTCATCTCAAAATTCTTTGATAGAAATCTCTTGGTTTCGTGCAACATGCTTATATCATTGGTGGCAAGCAATATGTTATCGACATACAGAACCATAAAAATAAACTTATCCCCACTGAACTTGTGATATACATGGTCATCAATAATGTTCATCTCAAAACTGAACGAGATAATTATTTGTTGAAATTTATAATACCATTGACGAGGAGCTTGCTTGAGTCCATAGATGAATTTTTTTAATTTACAAACCATATTCTTTAGGTCTCCTGACACAAAGTTTTTTGGTTGCACCATATAAATCATCTTGTCAATATCGCCATTGAGAAATGTAGTCTTAACATCCATCTGATGTAACTCAAGATTAAAATGAATAACAAACGTCATGATTGTTCTAAAAGAATCTTACGATAAAACCAGAGAGAAAGTCTCTGTATAATCAATGTCTTCCTTTTAAGTAAAACCTTTAGCTACAAGATGTGCCTTATACCTCTCCACATTACCGTTTGTATTCCGCTTGGTTTTAAAAATCTATTTACAACCAATTAGTTTTGCACCTTTTGGCAATGAGGCAAGTTCCCAAACCTTATTGTCTTGCATAGACTTGTACTCTTCATTCATGGCATCAATCCGCTGTTGAGAGTTAGAATTTTTCATGGCCTGAAGAAAGTTGATTGGATCATCTTCCAATATTCTATTATTATCCTCGTGTTTTGGGAGAAATACAATATAATCATCCGGAATAGTATTTCTTCTTTCTCTCATGGATCTCCTTAATGATACCGGTTCTTGAGGATATTGAGTTTGTTCTTCTGGAACATGGAGTTTTTTAACATTGTCATTGTCATCTTGAGGTTTCGTATTTATTTCTTGATCAATAACAGGTATATGAACCTGAATATTGTCAAAAGTAACTATATAGATTGGATCTGAAGTCAATTCCTCCTTAAAAGTATTGTTTCTAACCTTATTTCTCCCCCAAACTCAACATTCTCAAAGAATATTATTGTTTGTTCGCGGGAAAAATAGTTGTTTTCTTCATCATTGATTCCATTGATTACTTTGTTAACAGTTTATCGGTTACAAAGATCCGGTCTTTTTATAAGATCCGGTTACAATAAAAATCAAAAATAAAGAAAAAAGATTACAATTTTCTCCTTTTGTGTCGAACGAATCGCAAGATCCTGTTTTGCGGTCTCTTGCTTTGTGGGTTCTTTGCCTGCGCCGGGGTTTATCCGTGGACCACCGCGAGATCTAGATCCGATCAGATCTAAGCAGTACGACGGGTATTATTCCACAAAGGAAATAATAGCCGGGGAGGATTGATTCACCAAGGAAACAATCGTCCAAATCTCGGGATCTAAGACCAAGCTTAGATCCGGAGTACGTCTGCGTAGATCTGAGATCCGGTCCTCTCGAACACCTGCCTTTTTTGGCGTTGACGATCGCTGAGCACCAGATCTGGAAGAGTGAGTCCCCGAAGTCCCAAAGCTCCAATCTTTTTTAAGTTTCGAGTCTTGAATCCGACAGAGCTTCGCCTCCAAAATTTCCAACCCTTGAACAAATGAACCAAGTGGCCTATTTATAGGCTCTCTTTACTGTGCCCGCGCACAGGACACTGTCGGCCACCTATCAGACTCTGATTTGATTCCTGATTTGGCAGTAAGTCGGATTCCTGATTTGGCAGTAAATCCACTTCTGAGTTCGAGTCCGAAACCGATCTTGATTCGATCGTGATTCGTCCGAGTATGCCCTTGGTTGGATGACTCGTTGACTCTTCGAACACTTGGCTTGATCCCGCACGCGAATGGACGTATTCCGTTGCTTGCGTGCGATTAGTCAATCTCGTTGCCTCGTTGGTTTGTCGGTTTGTGCCGAGCTGAGCTAAGGGACCTATAAGCAATTTTATATGCCTACAGATACCCCCTCCAAAGTATTTCAGTCTCGTTCTTTTATAGAAGAGTCTGGAATACTTTGTATACGATTGTCCCAACCTTTAGTCGGTGTAATGGGACCTTGGAATGACTTCCGTTCTTGATTTCTTCAATTCTCCAGGCTATTCGGTGCTTTGTCGAATGTCTGAAAGAGTTTCGGTGCTGCATTTATTGTCTGACCGTTGTCGGAATTTTAAACTTTGAAGTCGGTTCCTGATTTAGCTGACCATCGATTGTTGGCGTCGAGTCTTTATCTGCAACGCGTTGTCCGGCGTCTTATTGTTTGAGTTATCCTTAAGAATATTTATAGAAAACATTCTCCAGGAACTTCTCAAAAAATTAGGGAACAGTTTATACTCATATACCTTATTGGAGTATTTAAGAAGCAGTTTAACCTCATGCACTGTTGGAGGATTGAGGAGCAGTTTATACTCATATACTCTTCGGAGTGATAAGAAGCAGTTTATACTCGTATACTTTTCGGAGTATTAAGAAGCAGTTTATACTCGTATACTTTTCAGAGTGGAACGTCGTACGTTGAATTTTTGCTCGTAACGCGTTGACTGGCGTTGACCTAGGGTTACGTCGAACGTCGTACGTTGAATTTTTTGCTCGCAACGCGTTGACTGGCGTTGACCTAGGGTTACACGTTGACCGGTGTTAACCCTAGGGTTTCGAACGTCGTACGTTGAATTTTTGCTCGTAACGCGTTGACTGGCGTTGACCTAGGGTTACGCGTTGACCGGCGTTAACCCTAGGGTTCTGAACGTCGTACATTGACTTTTGATCGCAACGCATTGACTGGCGTTGACCTAGGGTTACGCGTTGACCGGCGTTAACCCTAGGGTTCTGAACGTCGTACGTTGATGGAGCTGATGCGTCAGTGACTTTCGTATTTATAGGATTTTTGGCAAATCCTCAGCCATCAACGGGTTTGATGCGCCTTTACCGACTACCGTTTGAGTCGGGCTAGCATGCGGATTGTTCAAGTCCGTTCCGCATGTGACGTTAAGCTAAAAGAGTTAACCCTTTTAGTGCTACGATATTGAATACGTAGACTTCGTCTTTCTCACGGGAATAGACTACCCGGCGACGCGTGTTAGGCGCTGACTTTAGGATTTTTGGCTAACCCCAAGCCTTTAACGGATTTGATTAGCCTTTACCGACTACCGTTTGAGTCGGGCTAGCATGCGGATTGTCTAAATCCGTTCCGCATGTAACGTTGTGCTTAGAGACTGAATCCTCTAAGACTTGTTGCTATGACTTTGAATACATAGACTTCGCCGTTGTCATGGGAATAGGCTACCCAGCAACGTGTATTAGACGTTGACTTATCCCTACTTAGGCTTCGGGATAAAAATACCCCAGACTGGTATTCTGGTGTCTTTTTCAATCGGTAAAAGACTAAACCGGCGACGCGTGTTAGGCGTCGGCATATCCTTTCTTAGGATTCAGGATGAAATTCCCCATGCGTGTAAGGCATGGATTTTGGTGTTATTAATAACAACCTGCCACAATGTTGAATATGTGGACGGATGTTCTTTTCAACGGTTAAGAACTAACCGGCAGCGCGGGTTAAGCGCAGACTTATCCTTGCTTAGGTTTCAGGATAGAATACCCCAGAATCGAACTCTGGTGTCTTTTTCTACGGAAAAAGACTAAACCGGCAACGCGTGTTAGGCGTTGACTTATCCCTGCTTAGGATTCGGGATAAACTTTCCTGTACCCGTGAGGCACAGATTTTGGGAATTGAATAAGATGGTGTCTTCTCTTGGGGCAAAGACGAGCCCGAAATGGGAGAGGAATAATTTTATATTCTATCTCCCGATGCTGAAAAGAAGAATTTTATATTCTATTTTTATATTCTATCTCCCGATGCTGAAAAGAAGAATTTTATATTCTATCTTCAGCTGGAAAGGAAACTCGGGGTGGGATCTCCACCCCCAGAATCCGGAAATTTTATATTCTATCTTCAGCTGGAAAGGAAACTCGGGGTGGGATCTCCACCCCCAGAATCCGGAAGGGTGAAACCAAAAGTGGAATCTCCACCCCAAGATTCGAAAAGATTCAGATAACCCTAACTGTCGGAAGGTTTGATTACTGAACTAAAGATGAATTTCTCGTTTATCGAGAGTGAATTATGGTTTTGACCCTAACTGTAGGAAGGTTTGGCCAAACAGGAGTTTGAGGTGACCCTAACTGTAGGAAGGTTTGATCATTCGATTTGAAAGTGGACCTCTCGTTCATTGGAGGAATCGAGAGGGGATTTTGGTTTTGGTCCTAACTGTAGAAAGGTTTGACCGAATGGAAGGTTTAAGACGATCCTAACTGTAGGAAGGTTTGATCGCTTAATTTGTGGGCCTCTCGTTCATTGAAGGAATCGAGAGGAGATTTTGACTGTGGTCCTAACTGTAAGAAGGTTTGACCAATTGGGAACTTTACGTCCGGACTCTAACAGAGAGAGTGTTGAGTGCACAGACGTGGTGAGAATTTGAATGGGAGTTTCTTATTCATTACGTTGCTGTAGTTTTGGGAATTTCCCGTTACATAAATCGTCCACCCCCAGTTTCCTCTGCGGAACTGGTTCGGGCATTATTACCAGTTACCTAACCGGGTTATCCTTAAGAATATTCGCTTAATATTCTCCAGGAACTTCCCGTCAAAAGTGGGGAAACAGTTTAGACTCATATACCTATTGGAGTGTCAGGGAATAGTTTAACCTCTTATACCAGTCGGAGGATTGAGAAACAGTTTATACTCGTATACTCTTTGGAGTTTTGAGAAACAGTTTATAGGATTGAGAAACAGTTTATACTCGTATACTCTTTGGAGTTTTGCCGTTCTCAATTGGCTTACCTTAGCGTTATGACGCCGGCTTCAACCAAGGTCTGAATGCTATTCTTGAGAGTAAAGCAATCCTTGGTGGGATGAACGACCCTCCTGTGGTATGCACAGTACTTTGGGTCCGTAGTGTTGTCAGCTTCCTCCTGATTTGTGATAGGTGGTAGCTTGATCTTGTTACCTTCAAGGAGGGATTCGAAGATGGCTGGAACGTCTTCGTCCTTGAAAGAGTACTCTTTTTGGAGTCTCGGACCCGAATTCTTTTGCTGCCTTCGAGATTGCTGTTGTGACGCGTGATTAGCACCACCAGCCGCTGCAGGTGCCTTGCCCTTACCACGAGAGGCGAAGTTTGAGTCCATCGGATTAACCGTCGGTTGGTTCCTCTCGACCTTCTTCCTTCTAAGGAATCGCTCAGCCTGCTCCCCTCGGACCTTCATATCATTCCAAGTGTCAGACGGTGCTGTCCCCATTGCTTCCAATACGTCTAAGGACAGATTATTATGACAGGTCTGGAGAACGAACTCCTCGGTGATCGGGTCCCGGCAGTTCATCGCTTTGTTCCGGAACCTTTTGACGAAGGTGTCGACTAACTCCCCGTCTTTCTGCTTCTCATCGAGCAATGATCCGATAGATATCTCGGTGTCGTCGTCGAAGAAGTTAGCGAGGAATTTTGTCTCCATGTCGTCCCAGTTATTTACGCTTCCTGGCTTGAGGCGGCGATACCAATCGAAGGCGGCTCCGCGAAGAGTGCCGACGAATGACCGCACCATTAGAGGCTTATTGCCGGAAATAATACCCAGGTGCGATTTGAAATAAATCAAATGCTGAGTGGGGGAACCCTTCCCATCAAACGGCGTAAAGTTAATCAGACTAAACTTTGCCGGATAGGGGATTGATTCCCATTCTCGTGGGTATGGACAAGGAATGCCCGTCTTCTTTACTTCTTGAGCGGAGATCAATGTGTTGATTTTGCTCTCGAGGTTTTTGATCTTCAAGTCTTCACTTGTATCTTCATTGGCATCCTCGTTACCACCCCCTGCATTGACGGGAGAGTTATTGGCATTGTGAGCTCCGTCCCTATCCGTGTGCTCCTCTTCCTGAACAACCTGGTTACGGCGGTTTGGTTCACCTCGTTGGTTCGTCAGTGCCTGAATTTGTTGCTCATGCATCTCTCTCATAGTCTGCATGGCCATCTGCATCTCGAACCTAATGCTTTCCTGTTGTTTGGCTATGGCATCTTCGAGCATCTTGGCCACTTGTTCCGCGCTTATCATCAGTGACTCGCGGGGTTCCCCCTCACTGGACACTGTATTATCTGATGCGACTGTGGAGCAGGAATCCGATTCTTCATCTTCTGAAGGTACTCTTGTCCGAGCCCTACCATAAGTTCCTCGTGCGATTGCTCCAGACTGCAGACGGGTTAGACGCCGGGATGCTTTCAGAATCGCCTCGAAATCATCCCGTGCCGATGTCCCCTTGCTGGTCATATTGGTGGTGACCCTCGGAAATTCTCCGTCTTCAACCATCCTTCTTCTTCGTTGGGAACGCCTAGGCCTTGGTTTTGGCGTCTCCGCACTAAGTCTCTCAAAAACTAAAACTCTTTCGGGGACTGCCTTAATGCAGTTGCATTCAGACAATACCGCCCGAATGAGTTTGGAACAGGGGCATTGAGTTTCCTGTTCTCGGGGACTCCTCTTCCTGGTTCTATTCGTACCCCCAGCACGATAGTACAACTCGTCATTTTGACAGTCGGAGTAACCTATCGTGTGCGGGCACGACTTCTCAGGTATAACACTATCACTATCAGATGATAATGTTTCCATCTGAGGTTGGATTGCCTTCTTTGGGTTTTCAAAAGTTACACGCCTCGAAACGTGCCTTTGTGGGCGCGAGTCTTCAGCGTGCTCTTGGACTTCGATGCGCAAGTTGGTGAGCGCAGCTGCCTTGAGTTCTTTGTTATACTGGAGGTGACGGCGACCCCCAGCGTGTTGAGTCGTTCTGGGCTTCTTCATCGGGCCCAAACGCTCGTGAACTGGAGCTTTGCCTCTCTCGTCGGGAATTGGACCGAGGCGCTCCAAGACTGGCTTTCTCCTTCGGGAGGATTCTGCATGATCTCCCGGAGTAGCTATGGGAATTCTCAGCGACTTAGCTTGGTTCGCCGGAGGTTGAATTTTGGTTGGAGGCTGCAGTTGCTGCTTTTTGGTCTGAACCGCCGCTTCAGACTTCGGCCTCCAAACTTTGCGAGTTGGTGGCGGCTTCTTGGCTACCTCTTTCTGCAGCTTTCTACGGGCTTCTTCAGCTTGAGCCCGTGCCTGCGCTGATAGTGCACGGCGCTTGCGAATGCGCTCCTCCAGCGTCGATCGGTTCCGTTTGACACGGACCCATTCCATTGTTGGCGGATTGGAGGAACCACCATTCGTTGATTGTTGAGGCTGCTTGCCTCTTTTGTTCTTCAGATCCACGTTGTAGCGGATCCCGTCAACTGACTCCATGGCCTTTGCGAATCGTTTCGCAAGGCGTTGACGTTGCCTTTGGCGGGCTCTCTTCGAGAGAGTCACCACGCCCTCTGCGGCAGAAGCAGCATCACCTCGTCGATGAACGCCAGAAATGACTCCGCAAAGCGATTGCCCTGAGAAGTGGCCACAATCATCTTAGACCCATCGGACGCTCGCAATCTGACTGTCTTCGCAAAACAGTCAATACTAATATGGTAGGACTGTTCGCGGTGAAAATCGTTGTTTTCTTCATCATTGATTCCATTGCAAATTCTTGTAATAGTTTATCGATTACAAAGATCCGGTCTTTTTTAGATCCGGTTACAACGAAAATCAAATAACACAAGAAATAAAGAAAATTACAACTTTCTCCTTATTTGTCGAACGAATCGCAAGATCCTGTTTTGCGGTCTCTTGCTTTGTGTGGGTTCTTTGCCTGCGCCGGGGTTTATCCGTGGACCACCGCGAGATCTAGATCCGATCAGATCTAAGCAGTACGACGGGTATTATTCCACAAAGGAAATAATAGCCGGGGAGGATTGATTCACCAAGGAAACAATCGTCCAAGTCTCGGGATCTAAGACCAAGCTTAGATCCGGAGTACGTCTGCGTAGATCTGAGATCCGGTCCTCTCGAACACCTGCCTTTTTTGGCGTTGACGCTCGCTGAGCACCAGATCTGGAAGAGTGAGTCCCCGAAGTCCCAAAGCTCCAATCTTTTTTAAGTTTCGAGTCTTGAATCCGACAGAGCTTCGCCTCCAAAATTTCCAACCCTTGAACAAATGAACCAAGTGGCCTATTTATAGGCTCTCTTTACTGTGCCCGCGCACGGAACAGTGTCGGCCACCTCTGGGTGGTCGGCACTGGGCCGAGCCACCCATAGGTGGCTCGGCTCTTGGCCGAGCCACCCATGGGTGGCTCGGCTTCGGTTTTGGCCGAGCCACCCATGGGTGGCTCGGCCTTGGCCGAGCCACCTATGGGTGGCTCGGCTTTGGCCGAGCCCCCTTAGGCATGGTTGTTTCGTCGTTTTCCGCTCTTGGTTCTATCCGTGATTCGGTTCTGTGGTTGATTTATCCAGACTTGATTCGTTGACCTGATTTGGCAGTAAATCCGGATCCCGATTAGGCAGTAAATCCACTTTTGAGTTCGAGTCCGAAACCGATCTTGATTCGATCGTGATTCGTCCCAGTATGCCCTTGGTTGGATGACTCGTTGACTCTTTGAACACTTGGCTTGATCCCGCACGCGAATGGACGTATTCCGTTGCTTGCGTGCGATTAGTCAATCTCGTTGCCTCGTTGGTTTGTCGGTTTGTGCCGAGCTGAGCTAAGGGACCTATAAGCAATTTTATATGCCTACATTGTTCCCGTCTTAAAAATATTCCTGAGTGTGGGATCATAAAACTTATAACCCCTAAGCGTTCAGAATACCCAATAAAATAGCTGCTAACTATTTTTAAAGTCTAATTTTTTTTTATTTGGCCTATAAGGCCTTGTCTCAGCTAGACATCCCCAAATATATAAGTGCTTTAAACTAAGCTTTCGACCAGTCCAAAGCTCATAAGGTATTTTTGCAGCTGCTTTACTTGATACTCTATTCAGAATGTAAGCTGTTGTCTTTAATGCTTCTCCCCAAAGTGACTCTAGTAAAGAAGAAGGAGTAATTATACTTCCTACCATATCCTTCAGAGTCCTGTTTCGTCTTTTAGATATACCATGCATGCTAGGTGAACCCGACATGGTGTACTATGGGACGATACCGTATTCCTCTAGGTATCTAGCAAATGGTCCTAAACGTTATTCATCTGAACCATCACATCTACCGTAGTACTCACCACCATGATCAGATCTAACAATTTTAATTCTTTTATTGAGTTGGTTCTCAACTTCAACTTTATAGGCTTTGGACATGTCCAAAGACTTAGATTTTTTATGAATGAGATATAAGTACCCATAGCGTGCGTAATTATCTATGAATAATATAAAATATTATTGATTATTCCAAGATGTCGTAGGGAATGACCCACAAATATATGTATGTATCAATTCTAAAACTTCCGAATATTTGTTGGCATCTAATCTCTTAATTTTGGTCTGTTTTTCCTTGATACATTCGACACATACGTCAAAGTCTGAAAAATCAAGATAATCTAAAATGCATCAGACACAAGACGTTCAACTCTACCCTTTGAGATATAACCCAAGCGCTTATGCCATAATATCATCGAATTTTCCTTATTTAATTTACGCTTAGTACCACGTGATTCTATATGTAAGGATTCATTATAAGAAGTAATTGTATCAAGCAAATATAGGCTGCCATAAGTACTCAAGTAACCGATTCTCATAATATTTGAATTAAAAGATAAACTGAATTGACCGTTTCCAAATGAACAATGATAACCTGATTTGTTCAATACAGAAACAGAAACCAAATTTTGTCTAAAAGACGGTACTACAAAAGTATCTTTTAAGTCCAAATATGAAGCGGTTCCTAATAGCAACCTTAAGTGCCCAATTGTTTTCACGTCTACCGATTGTCCGTCGCCCACAAAGATGTGTCTTTCAATATTACTTGGCTTTCGGTAGCTCAGGAAGCCTTGCACAGAAACACTTACGTGAGTAGTAGCACCAGAGTCTAACTACCAGGTGTTTCTAGGTACTGAAGCTAAATTAATATTAGAACAAACCAAAGTAAGGAATGTATCCTTCTTAGCATGTCAGATATGATATTTGGTACAGTCCTTCTTTATGTGTCCAGATTTATTACAGAAGAAACTATCATGATCATCCTTATGTTGTTTCTTCTGAACATGACCCTTAGCAGCTACATTATTATTCTTTATTTTCTTGTCCTTATTCTTAGATACATAAGCCAGATGAGCACTTTCTATCTTATCTTTCTTTAACCTATCTTCTTCTTGCACACAGTATGAAATGAGCTCATTTAGAGTCCATTTCTCTTTTTGACAGTTATAACTGACCTTAAACTGATTGAATTATGCAGGAAGAGATAAGAGAACTAGATACACTAATAACTCATCATAAAGATCAAGTTTAAGTGCCTTAAGTTTTGAAGCAATATGAGATATTTTCATAATGTACTCCCTGATATTTTTCTTGCCCTTATACTTCATCGAAATCAAGCGAGCTAAAAGCGTGCTTGTTTCTACATTATCGCTTTTCGTAAAACGTTTCTCAATTTCGATAAGGAAATCTTTTGCCTTAATAATCCGTTCGGATTATATGCTCTTGAAGGCTTCCGGAACATCACACTTAATGATCATAAGACTCATACGATTTGAATGCTCTTATTTCTTATACTCCTTCTTAATATCAGGAGTGTTATCTGCATTGAGAGGTTAGGGTTATTCAATTCTCAATGCAAGGTCTAGATCTATACAGCCAAGAACAATTAAAATATTCTCTTTCCAAACCTTGAAATTAGTCCCATTAAGCATGAGAATTGAGTTGATGTCAGCAGAAATTATTACAGCAGATGCATTAGCTGAAATAAACAAAAGATACTCACATTATTAACCGTAATTAGTAATCAATAAAATTCAAATAATGATAAATCCCATCGTAAGATATCTGGCACAACATTAATATCAAGTCTTTGGACAGTAATATTAATTTGTAAGTTATATCTTATTACAATGATCAAACACTGATAATAACTCATGTTAAATAATGAAACTATCTTTGGATCGATTCATTATTCACATGTAAACCTTATAATTATCACACGTTTATCATCATAGATGTGTATGCAGTCTAAATAAATATTAACCTTCTTTTGGGCCGATTAAATATTTATACGAAAATATACACAAAACCATCTAACATCCCTCATGAACAATTTACACAAGAGAGGTTACTTTGGTAACTTCTTGTTTCAATTAATCATCGGAATGAGAGACAAAATTTAATACCTTAATGTCATATTATTTGAATTAAATAATTAATTAACTACCAAATTTAATTTAAATTCATATTAAATGAACCTTTGAAATTTACTTGAGCAATTAAAATAGATTTCTCTATTTTAATTAAACATAGAAAATGCCCATTAAAAAATTAATGGCCTATAACCTAATTGATTATTTGATCGATTCAAATAATCCCTAAATTAATCACAGTCTCATAACCTAATAGAGTTAAGTGGGTTATGCCCTAATTCAAGGAGGTTCGAGCTTTGATTTCTCAAAGAGAAACCAACTGCAACCTTCTTCTTTCACTCGACGGGAAAGAAAAAGAGCTTGCCCAAAAAATTGAAACTTAGCCGACTCTCCCCTGAACCGAACACAAATCAAGGCTCATCAGAGGAGAAACTGAAGCTCACCTGATACAAGTATTAGGCTCGTCTGTACTTCCCAAATGAAACGACGAAGCTCACATTTGCCTTCGGAAAATCAAGGTTCGCTTGATGTGAACCGAAGTTTGACTAAAGGGAAACCAAATTGAAGTTCATAGAGCTCGTCTGAGATTCGATTTTGAACCTGAGGTTCGACTTCACTTCGAACCGAAGTTCGACTGAATCTTTGAACACAAGGTTCACTGAAGTTCGAACACAAGGTTCGACTGAAGTTCGAACACGAGGTTCGACTGAACTTGGAACACGAGGTTCGATAGAAGCAAACCGAAGTTCGCTGGAATAGAACCGAAGTTCATCAGAAACCTTCAACAAAGCTTAATTGAACACGAGGTTCGTCAGAAGCAAACCGAAGTTCGCTGAATATAACCGAAGTTCGTCAGAAGCCTTCAACAAAGCTGAATCGAACACGAGGTTCGTCAGAAGAAAACCGAAGTTCGCTGAATAGAGCCGAAGTTTGTCAGAAGCTCGAACCTCGATCAAACCCAAAGTTAGCCTGAGGTCAGCTAAGCCCTCAAGCCCTAATTTCTTCACCCCTTCGGGTTTTGAAAACTTGAACCACCGCCATCGCAGCTTGAGCTCCCGCACCTAGGGTTTCAAAAAACCCTAGGATTCCTGATTGCCACCACCACTGTCATCATTTGATAGCGGGGCCGCCAACGAACATCACCGGCAAGGAGTTTTGGAGAACAACGTCAGACAAAAAAAATGAACTTTATAGTTCATGAGTGCAACAGAGATCCAAAAATCGAAAGAAAAACCAAATAAAATTTGACCTTTTACTGTTCATCCGTGAACAGTTCTGAAAAAAATCTGCAGATTAAGATCAAAAAATCCAATTTCAAATCTTAAACCCCTAAGAAATAATGACGCTGACTCTGATACCACTTGTTGAACTTAATCATGATTAAATCATAGAGATTAAAATAAAAGGAGCGGAAGCTATATCTGAATCCATTGCACGGATCTGAAATTTGGATTTTGGACCTTCTAATCTTAAGGGTTCTCTCTTGAGATTTCTCTTTAGATGGGGATAAGAGAATGAGAACTCAACCCTAAGATTAGGGACCATAACCCTTTTATATAGACTTGCAGTTTTCTAATTTAGCCCATCATTAAATTAGAATTACAATCTGGTATCTGTACAATTAGCCCATGACATATATAAATACCCATTGACCCAATTACCTGATTGATCACTTTATGTGGATCAACTGTAAAAATAGCAGCACACACTGATATAACATATGTGTCCACAAATAGATCTAATTAGATTTACATCCAACAGCCAAATCAAGGAGGAGCATAACATTCCCATTTCATAAATATTTTACACGTTATTTGATAGGCATTATAGGGAGATCAATGATGAAACAAATACTAGGTTGTTTTTTAAGATAAGGACACCCAAAGGCCTTAAGATGCTCTGTCAATTTTTTTAGTACTACCTTCCAAAAGCTAAAAGACGAAGAAGATGTTGAATTATAATGAAGAGGAGCATGCTTAGGATAACAGCTAGAAAGAATTTGTGTTTCATTTTTCTTTCTTCCTCTGACCTTATAACTTTTTTGAGGTTATATATGACGCCATGTAGTATTACCTTTTTTTTAGGAAACAAAGATTCTATTAGGATTTAATGTGGCTTCTATTATCACCGTCCGTTATCACCTTTATTGTGGATGCTTTAGAAAAAAAAAAGAAAGAAAGCCAAGAAGCAACAACACAGTCCAAAATTATAAAGTTGTGGCATCCTTGAGCCTACCAAATACGAAAATCTATAGGCTGAACAGGACATTTCTAATGATTACGTACTATTCTAACTTCCTTATTAAGTGCGCAAGTAATTAAGGCTAAAAAGAAATTAAGTTTTATTGTTCAATAATCATATGATGTTGTGGTATGAAATAGAAAGCTTAGTTTTCAATTGATACTTCCTTACCCTAATAATTTTCTTCAAAATTGAATGCAGCAGCGTCAGAGACTAGTTTGTGCATCGTACATGTTTCATTTTCATAAAATGTCACTCGCGATTTGTTACACCGTCAGTTTCATGATTTGCTTCTGTTTTCATTAATTTGGTTTTGGCTTGGGGCGTAGTAATAACGTAACCAATAGCTGAAGTTCCGGGATTTAAGATTAAGATGCATGGATAATTAAGCAATTATATTAATTAACTGGTTTTTTAAGGCATTTTGATGTGACGCGGGTGATTTAGACGTCGAAGTTTCTAGTTCTTACAATTTACCATAACGTCTGAGAATAATTATTGTCTGAGAGGGAGACTGGCAGTTGTTGATACCAGAAATTTCTTTGGAAAAGAATCCTCAATTCCCGAACCCAAAAGCACAGTGTGGGTTGCTCATTCATGTGTAATACCTTTATAGCGGACGCTTTAAGGTATGTGTTGCTTTTAAGGTATGTGTTGCGCGGCAGCGGAAATTTCGGCAACACTTTAGCAGCACAACAAGAAAATCAGGTCACAATAGGAATTCCTGTTTTACCAAAGAAATAAAAACATTAAGCAAAATATATCAACAAAGTGGGATATCAGCTCTTCCTCTCATCAGTTCTAGAACTGACTTGTCGAGGGAACCTAAATAAACTATATCAGCTCTTCCTCTCATCAGTTCTAGAACTGACTTGTCGAGGGAACCTAAATAAACTATTACAAATCATACAAATAGCGAGACAACCAATTTTACGCTTGTCGAGGGAACCTAAATAAACTATTACAAATCATACAAATAGCGAGACAACCAATTTTACGTGGTTCGACAAATTGCCTACGTTCACGGGGAGAGGACTGAGAGATTCCACTAAATTAATGAGAGTACAAATGGTTACAATTTCACAAAACTCACAAACTAACTCTCAACCAAAGCTCTCAACTTGCTCACAACATCTCCCTTTCACAATGCTCAAAAGTCTCTCTAATATCTGATTACAACTCTCCTCTCTTTTTATGATTGATTCTAATCTCCATATATATAGAAAAACTAAAACCAAAGCAAACTAGGAATTCTAAAACAAAAAACAAAACAAATTAGGAATCCTAATTACCTCATGTTACCAAAATAGATTAGGAATCCTAATAACTTCATGTTATCAAAATGGATTAGAAATACCGCTATCCAGCAGAATGAAATTGAAAATTTAGACAGTAATATATATGACTTAATACGATACTAATACCGTTAGCTGTGTGTTAAATATGCAATAGTATTAAGCAAGTGAAAGCCGTGTTAAATATGTTACGAGCATGGATATACGAACGTTGCAGTACATGAGTTGTTACTCAACTCACATTTCTATAGTGTGATATAATGTAAAGCCATTGTAACTTTTATTTATTACTGCATGAATGTCTATTATGCTAATCAAGAGATTCCTGATGTAGAACACAAGGCCGATATATTTATGTGGAAGCGGGACATACACAAGTCTAAATGCGGATCCGGTCGAAGAAAATAATTTGTCACGAAAAACATGTTATATTTTTCAAACCGTAAGTCGGAATTGGACGAATTATATATGAAAATCGCGTATTTTTTCGAGACGGGGCCAACCCAACTGACCGAATTTTTTTTTGACATCAACCGTCTCACTAAATACCCTCCGGATTGAGAGATATCAGCGTTTTGTCAGTTTTTTTACTATTTTTGGTAATGTTTTAGGAGTCTGTTTTGATTAAGAAGCAAATCCGGTTTGATCCCAAATTTGGCCGATTTACTTCCCTAATCTTAAGGAGTCTTTTTAGGAAGAGTTTTGTTATTTCTATTTTTGGTAAATTTTGAGTCATAGTTGGAGTCTTGTTTCTTTTCTATTTAAGCAGAGTATTGTAAGCCCTATATACATATCTTTTCATCAATAAAATTTCTCTTTTAATATTTTCTTCGTGAATTCAAAGTTTCTTCGTTGATTCGGAGATCGTTCTTTGTGGATTCAAAGAACACACTTCGGGGGATTTCGAGGTTTTTACTTCCGCGCTGGGTCAATTCTTTATCAAGTTATCTTATACATTTTTTCGGGGAAGAAATTATCAAATACATAACAGTTTTGTGGAAATTATAGTCTGATGAGCAGTGACTACTGATATAGGATTCTACGGATATTAACAGTCAGAAGCCTCAAAAGTTCTGATTTGCTTTAGGATTCAGGTTCTCTTCACTTTGGCTAAGGTTCTGAGTTATTAAAGAATTATCGAGGACGAGCTGAGAATAACACTCACCGCACAGTTCGATCGAGCACAGAGCACAAGACATTTTCCCCCCTTGTTCACTGATTGCATCCATTTTTAACGTACGTGTGATTCCATTTTGTGTGCCTCTTTGTCGAAAGAAGCTGGCAGTCACATAAATGTCTCGCTTACATCTCATATCTAAAGGGAAATACCTTTCCTATTAGTGTCCAAGATCAAGTTTCTAGTAGATAATAGAAACATAGCAACGCTGTCCAAAATGATAGAGTCAAAAAAAAAAAAAAAAAAAAAAAAAACCGGAATCATATATTTGCAAAACTGTAAAGACTACAACCACGCATTTGGACAAGTGTTCTTTTTTCCCTTTCATTTTTGATGTGTGGAGAGCCAGAGAATGAATGTGCATCTGCGGAAATAAGGATTCTATTGCCATAAGAATAGTTTTCATTATCGCCGTCCATTATCACCTTTATAATGGAAAATAGAATAAAGAAAACAACAACAGTCCAAAATGACACATAATTTACAATGCCTAAGGCTGAACCTGGCATTTTCATTCAGGAAAAAAAAAAAAAAAAAAAAAAAAAAAAACCGGAATCATATATTTGCAAAACTGTAAAGACTACAACCACGCATTTGGACAAGTGTTCTTTTTTCCCTTTCATTTTTGATGTGTGGAGAGCCAGAGAATGAATGTGCATCTGCGGAAATAAGGATTCTATTGCCATAAGAATAGTTTTCATTATCGCCGTCCATTATCACCTTTATAATGGAAAATAGAATAAAGAAAACAACAACAGTCCAAAATGACACATAATTTACAATGCCTAAGGCTGAACCTGGCATTTTCATTCAGTACTATACTAGCTGTTGGGAGGAGCCCACAGTCCACCCCGACACGGAGGCGATATCACCTGAGAGAAAGCTTTGGCTTTTGTTGTCACAAAAACTCAAGTCAACCTATATGTTCCCGTTTCACTAAGAAAACAAGAACATAAGTGAAATATCTCAACAAAGTGAGATATACACTCTTCTTCTTATTAGTGCTAGGACCGAATGTCGAGGGAACCAACAAGCAATAGCCAACACACAGAAGCAGTAAAGATACAAGATTTACATGGTTCGACAAACTTGTCTATGTCCACGGGAGGGAAAAATAAGGATTTCACTATGAGGAGAATGTCAACTTGTACAACCCACAAGCTCTCTCTTTTCATCTCTCCTCAATATCTCTCAATTCCTATCTTCTAACTTGCTCTAAATCTCTCTTCTTCTTCTCTTTATTTATAGGAAAAATAGAGACATGCTCCTCGAGACATGCTCCATGTTTCGGGGATGCCCCCCCTCGAGATATGCTCCATGTTTCGGAACTCCATGTTTCAGGGGGTTCATAATTCTCCATCTCGTATATCATTTGATAACTTTTACATTTTGGACAAACACCAGAAGAACACCACGAACATCACCAGAGAAATCTGAAACACTAAACAGGGCAAAAAATAGTTGTATTATTATATCATGGTTGCCTACGTACCCTCTAATCAGGATCAAGCTAACCGTAGTTCTGTAATTATTCTCCAATATAGTCTCCACCTCACGCCCATCACCGCTTCGAAGGGTCATGCCCTCTTGGGCAGATCAACACGGACTGATATGAAGCAAGTCCAAGCAATGCCGGAACTTATTGCCTGTCACCATCTTGGTTAACATGTCTATGGAATTCTCATTCATATGCACTTTTATGAGAGAAATATCACATTTCTCTATGACATCTCGTACAAAATAATACATGACGTCGATATGCTTGGTACGAGCATGGTGAACTTGATTCTTAGCCAAATAAATCGCACCCAGACTATTGCACCACAAGTTTACGCTATCTTGCTCAATCCCCAAATCATCTAGAAGACTCTACAATCACAATGCTTCCTTCACTTCCTCTGTCATGGCCATGTACTCAGTCTCTGTAGTAAAAAATGTCACTGTAGCATGTAACATTGATCACCAACTAACTGGAGCCTCATATATTTTGAATACATAACCAATAGTAGATCACCATCTATCTAAATTGCCTGCATAATTTGAGTCCACAAATCAATCTGACATGTATTTTCATTAAAACATAGACCCGTATTAATGGTACCCTTTAAGTACTTCAGGACCCATTTCACCACTTCTCAATGTGTCTTTCCCGAATTCGCTATGAATCTACTGACAACACTGACCGCCTGTAAAATATCTGGATGTGTACACACCATTACGTATATCAAACTGCCAACTGAACTAGCATAAGGTACACACTCCATGTGTGTCTTCTCTTCCACTGTAGTGGGAGATTGTTTACCTGAAAGCCTAAAATGTGAAGCCAATGGAGTCACCACCGACTTTGCATTTTGTATCTTGAACATCATGATCACCTGTTCTATGTAGCGCTTCTAACTCAAGAAGAATCGCTGATTCACTTTCTCTCTTCTAATCTTCATACCTAGTATTTTCCTTGTAATGCTCATGTCCTTCATCTCGAACTCTTTACCAAGTTGAGATTTTAGCCTATCTATCTTCACCTTACTCCTCAAAGCAATAAGCATGTCATCCATATACAAAAGAAGATAGATATAATCACCTCCATAAAGCTTCCGAATGTAAATATAACAATCATAATCTCTTCTAGAAAACCCATGCTTCAGCATGAATGGGTCAAATCACTTGTACCACTACCGATGAGATAGATTCAATCCATAGAGTGACTTCCTCAAACGACATACATGATGCTCCTTATCCTCAACCTTGTAGTCCTCAGGTTAATGCATATAGGTCTCTTCATCTAAGTGTCCGTGTAAGAAGGCCGTTTTAACATCAAGTTGTTCCAGCTCAAGATCACGATGGGCAATAATACTCAATAACACCTGAATGTAAGTGTGTTTCACCACCGGAGAAAATATCTTATCGTAATTCACACCCTCTCTTTGTGCAAATCTCTTAGCCACTAGCCCAGCCTTTTACCTTGTACCACCGAGCTTTGAAGGATCCTCCTTTCTTTTATACACTCACTTATAACTAATAGCTTTTCTTCCTACAGGCAATGAGATCACCTCCCATGTTTGATTTTTTCAAAGAGATTCTATCTTCTCCTCCATTGCAGCCAACCAACTCTCACTATTTTTATACCGAATAGCTTCTTTAAATGTGACCAGCTCATCATGCTCCATCAAGAGTGTGACCGGCTCATCATGCTCTACCAAGAGTGTGTATTCTACCAAATTAACCTGTCCATAATGCTTCAGGGATTGATCAGACCCTAGGTTTAGCTCCTGCTTGTATGCTTGCCTTGGCCTAGTGGAAGCTAAACTATCCTCGAGCTGTTGTTGTTGTAGTGCCTGTGTATTTTCTTGCTAAACCTCCTCCTGTTCAAGATCATCATCTTCATAATCCTCCTTTTGAATATGACTAGAACCTGGTTGGTCCTTAGGTTCTATTTCAATCACCTGGAACTTTGAAGTCCTAACAGCCCCAATACTATTAACCTTGGGCGCTCTAACAATTATGGATTTTTCATCAAATGTAATATCTCTGCTAATCACGAACTTTGAATCTTATGTACACCAAAGGCAATAGTCTTTTACACCCTTCGCATACCTCAAGAATATTACCTTCTTGGCCCTCACGTCAAGTTTTCCTTCGTTAACGTGATAGTAGACGGTATACCTAAAAATTCGGAGCCTTTCATAATCTGCATGCTCTCCTGACACACCTTATAAGATGTATCATCATCCAATATCGAATGTGAAGAACGGTTTATAATGTAACAAGCTATAGCCACCGCTTCTGCTCATCATTCTTTGCCCAATCCAGCATATGATCGCATACTCATTGCTTTCTCACACAATGTCCGGTTCAGCCTTTCTATGACTCTATTCTGCTTTGGTGTAGATCTGACTGTTTAGTTTCTAGCAATATTCTCCTGATCACAGAACTCCTTGAAAGCACCATCTGTATACTTTGTACCATTATTATATCTTAGTGTATTTAGTTTCTTCTCTGTCATGTTCTTAACCATTACCTTCCACTTCTTGAATGTCTTGAATACAATATCTATAACTACCCTTGGAAGTTGTCTGAGCTAGACCCCACACATCTGTGTGCACATAATCTAATATACCTCTGCGCTTATGCTTGCTTCTTAGAAACTGGACCATGTTTGTCTTTCTGTACACACAATCCTTACAAAAATCCATGCAATGTTTTTTCAGATTCTTTAGCAAACCCTCTTTACTAAGCAGATCTAGACCCTTCTCTGACATGTACCCAAGCCGCCTATACCATAACCGTGTATGCTCACATGGGTCTTCACCACTTTCATCAGTTTCAGCTGCTGCATTTCCTGTTACTGTCGTACCCGAGAGAGTATATAGTTTACCGTGACGAACACCCTTCATCACTAATAGTGAACCTCGAACAACCTTCTTCACTCTATTCTCTGTAACAATCTTGTAGCCACCAGATTCTAAAGCACCAACTGAGATAAGATTCTTCTGTAAGTCGAGAACGTGTCTCACATCCATCAGGGTTCTGACCGCTCCATCACGTATCTTGATTTTAATATCACATAGCCCCACCATTTTACAAGCATGGTTGTTTTCCATCAGTACGGTTCCACCATTAATATTTCTGTAGGTAGTAAATCACTTTCTATTTGGACACATATGGTAAGAGCAACCTAAATCAAGAATCTACTTCGTAGAGATATCCTCACCACCCGTAACAACATAGCATTCATTCTCACTCCCTTCCTCTGAAATGTAGCTCGCCTCTTCCTTGCATTCTTTCCTCTCAATCTTGTTGTTATTCTTCTTTCTACCTACTCTCTTGTTAGGACAATCGACCTTGAAATACCCTAGTTCACCATATTTGAAACATGATCTTCTCACAAGAGATCTCGATTTTGATCTAGACTTTCTTCCCTTGCCTTTTCCTCGCTCATCGCCCCTTCCTCTGACAAATAGTCCCTGAGCTTGCTCCTTGTTATCATTAGTGGCCATGTCACTAATTACAATTTTTCAAAGATCATCCACCAGAAGCACCGTTCTAGTCTCATCCATCTTTAAATTATCACCTACAAGTATCAGTGTTTAAACCAGATTTTCATAGGACTTCGGTAAAGAAAAAAGTAGTATAAGCGCTTGATCCTCATCTTTTACTATCACATCAATGTCCTTTAAGTACGATATGATCCTATCAAACTTGTTGATGTACTTCCGGATTGATGAGCCTTCCTCCATCTTGCATGTATACAATTTGAATTTTAAGTAGATCCAATTAGTTAGACTCTTCGTCGTGAAAGTACTCTCTAACTTTGATCACACGCCCGCAGCCGTTTCTACTCTATCCACCAAGAAAGTTACGTCTCTCTCAAGGCATAGGATAATCGACGCTCGTTCTTCTAGATCTAACTCTTCTCAATTCTCATCTGACATATCTTTGTGCTTCTTCTCTTTTCCTACCAAAACCTTGTGTAATTTCTGCGAAATTAACGAAATTTTCATCTGCATCCTCTAATAGAAAAAATCATTCTTCCCATTAAACTTTTTGATTTCGTATTTTTTAACTTTAACTATTTTACTTGTAGACGTCATTCTCTGCTTGTATTAATAAATCCGCTTCTCTTAGGAATTTCAACTAATACATTGTGTTCACCACACAATAATCAAGCATCACCTCAGATCAGAAATTTTATCACCTCCAATCTGAATAAAAGGGCTCTGATACTAATTATTCGGAGGAGCCCACACGCGCACTCCGACGCGGAAGAGATATCAACTAAGAGAGAGCCTTAGCTTTTGTTATCACAAAAGCTCAAGTCAATCTCTATGTTCCCGTTTTACTAAGGAAATAAGAACAGAAGTAAAATATCTCAACAAAGTGTGATATACACTCTTCCTCTTATCAGTACTAGGACTGAATGTCGAGGGAACCAACAAGCAATAGCCAACACATAGAAACAGTAAAGACACGAGATTTACGTAGTTTAGCAAACTTGCCTACGTCCACAGGAGGGGGAAAATGAGATTTCACTATGAGGAGAATACCAAACTGTGCAACCCACAAGCTCTTTCTTTTCTTCTCTCCTCAAAATCTCTCAATTCCTCTCTTCTAACTTCCTCTAAATCTCTCTTCTTCTTCTCTCTATTTATAAGAAAAAATAGTGACATGCTCCCCGAGACATGCTCCCACAGACATGTTCAATGTTTCGGGGATGCCCTCCCCCGGGGGGTCACACTAGCTAATTCCTTTTAAGTGTAAAATAAGCCTAATTGGAACTTGTTGTTATCCAATTCTTACGAAACATTTGGAAAATGGTTTGTATATACTTCTATACCCCTAATAATTTTCTTCTAAGTCTAAATGTAGCCCGTCTTTGCAACTAGAAGTTTCCTTTGGTACTCATTACCAAAGAATTTGTCAATGACATGTTTCATTTTCACTAATTTAATAAGCCTTTTATGATTTGTTAGACTGTCAGTCTCATACTTTGCTCATATTTGCATTTGGCGTGACTTTGCATAGTAACCCTAACCAATTGCAAGTAACACGTGAAAATAATTATGGAACTTGTCTTTGATTTAGACTTTCAAAGTCTCTAATCTCCACAAGCTAACTCAACATCTTACAACAATTACTGACTTTAATTAATGAGAGACAAGTAGTGTTGGTATCAGAAATTTCTTTGGAAAGAATTCTCAAATATGTAATCTAGAAGAACAATGTGCATGGTTGCTTATAATGCATGTGTAATTTCCCTCATGGGCCACATCAGACGTTGCAGGCATAGATTTGGTCCAGCAGTGGAAATAGTACATTCTTCTGCATCTTATTAGGAATCAAATGATACACAAGTGTGTTAATAAAAAGTACACAAGTGAAAGCTAGATGTTCTGTTTTCTTAAATATTTCATGCATTCTTCTGCATAGATTTTGGGCTGGGATACTATATATACCTTGATATGTTTTTAGGGTTTGAAGAGCATGAAAATAAGAGGGTTTTGACGGCACTTTGAGATCAAAGATCTTAGAGAGAGAGAGAGAGGCCTATTGCTAGCATTGTAATCTTCTTCAGTTAATCAAAGTTTTTTGGTGTGGCTCCCGAACATATAGGCACGTTTGCCGAACCTCGTTAAATTTAGTGTTCTCTGTTTGATTATACTTTTCTGTAAGATTTTCCTTTTATTTGTTGTGATTTCATATTGCTTACTTTCGACACAAGATCCGGAAGGGCACAGGTTGTACGTTCAACCCCAACAACCGGTATCAGAGCTTCGTTCGGAAGATTCGTACGAGAGTTATGGCAGAGGAAAGCAAATCGAAGTTGAGAAGTTTGACGGGTCAGACGTAGCCTACTAGAAGTCACAGATCAATGACTATCTGTACCAGAAGGATCTTTACCGTTTGTTGATGGGCAAGACTAAGGGAAGAAGAAGGAGGAATCAGACGAGAACTGGGAAATATGGATCAAAAAGGCTCTAGGGCAGATTTGATTGTCGCTCGCCAAATCAGTCACCCACAACATATTAAAGGAGAAGACGACGGTGGAGCTTATGGAAGTGCTCGCGAAGATGTACGAGTAATTGTCAGCTGCAAATAAGGTGCATCTCGTCAAAACGCTCTTCAACCTCAAGATGGCAGAAGGATGTTCCTTTATGATGCATCTCAGCAAATTCAATATGATTGTTGATCAACTTATCTCTATCGACATCACGTTTGATGACGAAGTGCAGGCCTTACTGATACTATCGTAGTTACCAAATAGTTGGGTAGGTGTGTGATCGTAATTAGCAACTCGGCAGGGAAGGAGAAGTTAAACCTGAGCGAGGTTGTCAGCATGATTCTATCTGAGAAGGTTAGAAGAAAATCACACGAACTAGAGGGTTTAGGTTCAGCCCTAAATCTCGAGCAGAGAGGCTGAAGCCGAAATAAGGGTAACCAGAATAGGAATCGATTAAAGTCGAAGAAGAAGAGGTCGAACTCGAAGGCAAGGCCTATCAAAGGGAAGTGTTGGAACTACGGAAAGAATGTCATATGTCTTCAGTCTGTAAAACGCCAAAGAAAGATGCAAATGAGCAGGAGACTCATCTTGTGCAAGATGTCTTGATCCTTGCTATGGTGATTCTGATTCATTAATAATTGATTCAGGAGCATCTTTCCATGCTACTGCTAATAGGAAGCTTCTTCAGGACTCTGTAGCAGGAGACTTTGGGAATGTGTACTTTAGGGACAACGAACCTTGCAGTATTGTTGAAAGAGGCGGCGTGCAGACTCAGATGAAGGGATCTAAGTGGAATATGAAGAACATCAGACATGTACCAAAGCTGAAGAGAAATCTTGTTTTGGTTGGCCAGCTTGGAGCAAAATGCTATGTTTTAATATTCACCACTTATTCGTGAAAGATCTCCATTGGTACTATGGTGATTGTCCGCGACAATAAAACATGAACTCTCTACCTTACTTTACATGTGAGTGACACTCTCGCAGTTGTAGCTGGCAAAAAGAATGCAGATCTATAGTACAATAGGTTGAGACACATGAGTGAGAAGGGTATAAAGATTATATACTTACAAGAAAAGCTAACCAGCATTGATTCAGTTGACGTTGGTGTTTGTAAGGACTATATCTACGAGAAACAGAAGAGGGTCAGCTTTTATAAAAGTGGAAGATCACCTAAAGCTCAGAAATTAGAGCTTGTTCATATAGATGTATGGGGTCCAGCTAACGTGTCTTCTCTTGACGGTTCGACGTACTATATCACCTTTATCGACGATCACTCGAGGAAGGTGTGGGTATACTTCATGAAGCATAAATCAGAGGTATTCGAGATCTTTAAGAAGTGAAAAACCATGGTGGAGAATAAGACAGATCTGAAGGTGAAGTGTGTGAGATCATACGATGGTGGAGAATACGAGCTGGAGGAGTTCAAGAGATTATATGCTCTAAATGAGATTCGTTTGGAGAGGACTACTCCAGGGACACCGCAACACAACGACGTTACAGAGAGGATGAACATGATATTAATAGAGCATGCGGGGAGCATGCGTTTATATGCAGGTCTACCTAAGACGTTTTGGATGGACACAATGCATACGATAACTTACTTGATCAATCATGGGCTATCAATTCCATTAGATTTTGGGATTCCAGAAGAGGTTTGGAGTGAAAAGAAGGTTAATCTCTCACATCTACGAGTATTTGGTTACATGGCATATGTTCATATTAGTGACCATGACAGGGATAAGTTAGAGTCTAAGTCACAGAAATGTACATTCATTAGATACAACATTGATGAGTTCGGGTACCATCTTTGGGATGAGAAGAATATAAAAATCATTGGGAGCAGAGATGTGATATTCAATAAGGAGGTGATGTATAAGGAAAAAGACAATGCTAAGGATATCCAAAGTAGTGGGAGCAGCACAAGGTGATGATGATTGAAGAATAAAATTTTCTGGGTAAGAGAAGATGCTTGCGAAGAAGGTAGGAGTTCAGGAGAGTTCATTGATGGTGGTTTCGTCTCCAAGTGGGAGATTGTTAGTTTTGGAAGTATGAAGACCGAAACATTAAGAAGAAATCATCAAAGAAGCAGAAAATCCCCGATCGGTCAACCAATAGGCTTTAACCGATCGACCGAAAAGCTTGTAGGAATCGAGCCCATGAAGTTCGCTCTGGTCTGTCGACCGACACAAGCTCATCGGTCGACCGGCGCGAAGCCAAGAAACTTATAGGAGTTTTGGGTCGGTCGACCGATGACATAAGCCGGTCGACCGACGCCAATGCATCGGTCGACCAACGTCAGGATTTCCAGTTTCCTATTTGATTTGGGAAACTGTTTTGGACTGGGATGCTATATATACCTTGATATATTTTTAGGGTTTGAAGAACACGAAAATAAGAGGGTTTTGATGGTACTTTGTGATCAAAGATCTTAGAAAGAGAGAGGGGCCTATTGCGAGCATTGTAATCTTCTTCTACTAATCAAAGTTTTTTGGTGTGGCTCCCGAGGACGTATGGACGTTTGCCGAACCTCGTTAAATTTGGTATTCTGTGTTTGATTATTCTTTCTTACAAGTTTTTTCTTTTATTTGTTGTGATTTCATGCGTACTTACTTTCGACACAAGATCCGGAAGAGATGAATTATGTGTTCAACCCCAACAGTGTGTTAATAAAAAGTACACAAGCGAAAGCTAGATATTCTGCTTTCTTAAATACTTCATGCATATTAGTAAAAGATCATGCATTAACACATGGAATTGAATACAGAGGACGAAAAAGATTCTTATTTGGTGACATTTATTTAAGTGTAATTCCATTTCTAGTGTATAGCGTAAAATAAGAGCTTTGATGAGCAGTAATCACTGATTTTTCTGGAAATCTTTTTTTAATAAAACAGCAGTACTTGATAAGGATGTTTCAGATGCTAGCATTCAGAGGGCAGAAAATTTATGATTGATTTTACGTTGAGAATTATTGAGGTCGGATTCGGATCCTCTCTACTACAAAAAAAAATGGTGAAGGAACCACCACATAATCATAACCATTGATTATCTAGTTGATGGTTATGATTTTTTCTTTTAATACAAATTAGGAATGAGTGCAATACACGGGGGTATGGTAAGTGTTAGATTTAGATTGTATCATAACCGCCTACAAATAATCAATACTTGAGATTAAAAGTAGTGGTCTCTCCACTACTTTTTCGCAATGGAGAGGATCCAAATCCATTGAGGCCAGGGATCAATATTTGGAGGAGGGTTAGGGGACAACAGCACAAAGCAGAGGACATGAATCTTTTTTTTTCATGATCATAGAATGCGTTCCTTTTCTGATAGCGTTTGATCCCATTTTGCATGTCCCTTTGCTGAAGGAAGATGGCATTCACATAAATTTCGATTTTACGTTTGATTCCATTTTGTATGTTTAAAGTAAATTCCATTTTATATCATTGTCCTTGATCAACTTACAATAGATGATATAAACAGCTACACTGTCCGGAAATGATATTAATGTTGTCCATATCCAATCAAACACATGCTCTTACTGTTGGATTTGAGATACAAGTTTAGAAAGTAGTGAATATGGTTACTATATTTTTCGCTAAAAACACAGAATATGCAGCAGAATAATAAAATAAAAATAAAAAACAATCAATTAAGGACATGCAAGATTTTATAATGGTTCGGATAATAATTCTATACCTACTCTTCCTTCTTACGAAGTGGGATCCTCATTAGGCCAATAGTTCTTTTGAATCACAACCTGATTCAGTAGACTTATAAAGACCGCACATTGGAGTCTACCTGAAACCAGTCATCAAAATCAACTCTCCACAGTGAGTAAACAGCTAACCCTAGCTAGTCCCAACCCTCAATTAACAGCGACTTGAGTATGTCGTAAAAATAAGTTTGAAGCACAACCAGTCAAACACAATTAAGCACCGAAAATATGAAAGATCTTATAGCCCTTTTGATAAACAAACCATCCTTCGACGAATCTAAGTGTAGCACGATAAAGAATAGTATGGATAATAAATCCAATGGCAACTCTCCTTGCTGAAATAATTTGGAGTTGTT
>NC_033801.1:6908108-6927382 GCF_001876935.1 Asparagus officinalis | reverse complement strand
GGTCAAAACTTTCAATATAATCTCTCTTCGATCAAAACCCTAAGAACTCTCACTTCTCTCCATCTCTTTTAATGATATATAGAATTTAATAGACCAAGAAAGAGATAACCTAAATGTGGTAGAATTTAAAGAATAATAGGAATGACAAACGACTGAGATTAAAAGTAAAAGTCTGCAATTAGTTGACTTTACCATCGATGGTTACTCATGACCATCGATGAGTATCTGAGCACTATCAATTTGTTCCTACATGCCGTTGATGGTCTGAAAGTTTGGCTCTGAAATTTTATCAATCGATTTCTGTAGTCATTGACGACCTCGCAACCATCGATGGGTCCCTGATGACAATGAATGGTTCGATGGCTGAATCAACATTTAAATTGATTTTCTCATTGTTTCACCTTGTACATGTCTTATACTTATATTTACCTATACTATATCATCTCAAATAATTATTAGTACCAAATAAGAGTTTATTATTACTCAAACAAGAGCAAATGTATGGACTATGTCCTAACATATACCTCCCGGGCCATCCACATATAAGAGCTAAAAACTTAGCTATTCAACATAAAATCAAAATTTTAAATTTTAAATTTTAAATTTTAAATTTTTTTATAATTTCTAATTTTTAGTTGATAACAAAATCAACTATTTTCATTGAGAAGGTAATCAACTAATTTAAATATCTTTAAACAAAAACCAAGAATTTCATGTTAGTAGTACATCATATTTGTTATATCCTAGAAATTAACAAGCCTAATGAAGCCTCAAGAAACGGCCATGCATGGGTAATAACTAGCCGGCCAACTCACATACATCTAAGATCACGAGTCAACAAACCTACTTTGCGATCTAAATTCAAGATGAAAGGCGTATCCGACTAGGATTTTCTAGGAGCTCAAATCCGAGACGAAAGGTATTTCCTCCTAACATTGAACATCTTGAACAGTTGAATGACCTATCAACTTCGTCAAAGGTCACACCACGTTACTACATGACCACTCAGTGCCCATATTTCGCTGCTCAGTTGCTATCAACATTAATGTAATGTCAATCATTATGATCTCTTGAGTCAAAGCCTTCAAAACTTTTTGGATCGCGCCAATACATCATCAATCTTATCACTATAGTAAAGGAGACTTGTTCAACAAGTTGTCTACATGTCTAAAGCATGATCTGGCCCTTTACCACACAAACCCGATTAAATTACCAACATGCCCCCCTCCCCTAAATTCTCTATAAATAATGGTAACTTTCACCATACATTTACACGCAAAGGTCAACGACACAATACTTTACTTTTTCTCTTCAGATTAATGAGATCAGTCACCGACTTTAGTGTAGAAGGGCATGTCAGAGAAAATTTTCAACATGAATTATTAGCCATCAAAGGAGGTTAAGAGACCCTAAGATCATCTTTACCTCTCCTAAATCACACATGCAACTTTCTAGCATCAACAATTTTATTTCAAGAAGTTCTAGCACACATTTGAAATCATGTCAGTAAATCTTTGCGGGCATAAGCACATTAGTGATATATTTATTGGAATCTTCTTGCAAAAATCAGAATAAAGCAAAAAAGAAAAAAAAAACATTACTTATGTACATTTAAAAAAAAATCATTACTTATGTACATTATATATTAATTCTCATTAATATCATGGAATTGCATGACCTGGAATAACTACTAGCTATATCAAATTATGCTTGTGTACTTGGTCAAATTGTATCTCAAGCCAAGTCTTGATTCAATATGCTATTTTAGACCTAACAGCCTTCTGATATGACTATATGAGTAAAGTTTGCTATATAGCCTATATTATATGAATGTCTATATTGTTATTGATATTCTTTTCCATCATGCATGAAAACGTGGAGCTTGGTGGTAAGTACCGAAAGTAGGGACCGAGTGGAAGTGGTCGGCTTTATTTATAATTTATATTTATTCTTTGAGATATATATATTATTTATTCTTCTCAACAAAAAGTTATTCTTTGGATAAATTATTTTTTACCGTCAATTCCATGCATCTTTGCCGTCCAAGCTCTTGAACGTGTAATTAATTACCGGTTTAAAGAAAGCATTATTAACACGGATCACACAAATTCTTGTTTTATTCAGAATGATAACATTTTCTTGTAGTACGAGAGTAGGGCACTCTAAAGATTACGGTAGTTGTGTAATAATAAATGAGATTTATTTGCTAACTTTAGTTAACAAAAATATGACTAATTGTAGTGTAGCTTTGAGATTTCGCTATTGGACGTAACTATCGTTGAGTTCAGTTAGCATTTTATTATTAAAGGAATGCTACAATATTAAGAGAATAACATCTATTGAAGTAAGTCACTCGAGGATATATAGCCACTAAAAATACGTCTAAAAGATTTATAATTAAATTAGTTCCTCTAATCCACCAACTAATTCTTCTTCTTTGAACAAGTAAATGAGATAATTGAGCAATCCCATTTTCACGATGATTGCGTTAAGTATAAATGTGGGAGAGAGACTAAGACCTCAACTATCGCATCCGACATCAAGAGCCCCATCCGCTTGAGTGGGACCTACCCTAAAGCTTTAAATTAGGCTAGCCAATTATGATTTCTTCTCTTAATAAAATAGGCGGTCAATGGTGACGCAAACGGGGTCAAAGATGAACCTAACCCGATAACGATTAGATGTTCTTCTCCGCAATGCTAGTATCATAATATCTTAGCATGCATATGAACCGGATACGGATCCGTTATGATACTTATCATATTCATATTCATTTGTTAATCATAAATATAGACATGAATATTAATATATCTCAATAAGGTTAAATATATACAAGCACCCTTGATACAAGAGATACTTAAATATAATATATTTTTAAATGAGAGTCTATTAATATGCTCGACACATTTGAATAGCTAAGGATTAAATCTCTAGATCATCAAAATTGATCTCAAACCCAATGATCTAATGGACAAAATAATTCCAACTAAATTACCGATACATATTTAGATGTTCAGTTGCAAATCTGAATATTGCACTTCTACATCAATTACATATCTATTTTCGACCGTAAATGTATCAATTATAAGAGTTGATGACAAACTTGAACCAAAGTTCTGATGGGTCGGTTTCAATCAAGATCCGACCCGAATTCGACTACTTCAAGCCCTACTAATAATGAGTTTATAGAATATGTGGCCATTTTAAGAAATGGATAAGATACTTAAGATGAAGTGGTGCTGAGTAGGATCCACGTTCACCTATAGCTTTGATCAAATTTAGACCTTTTAATTCGTGTCCACAAGCGGTCCTTTCTAATTTTTTTTCCTTATAAAGCGTTATTTGATTATTGAGAGAGGAAGGAGGAAATGAAAACTGAAAATGGGCGGGACCCAAAATTATGTGGTGTTTAATTGCTTGCTTGTTTGCAAATTGCAAGCAAACAAATGGTTCCTCCGTCACTATTTTATAAATATCTTAGAATCTCAAATAGAGGAAAAGAGGAGAGGAGGGAGATAGTTTGATGATGTTGCTGTGCTTTTTCCTAATTAAAATTTTATTATTTGATTATTTATCATTGAGGGTGGGGTGTACATCAATTTACCACTTGCACAGAGGACAAAGTGTTAGTGCACTTTGGTGGTAAGTGAGGTTATGCTAAAATTCCAATAGATCTAGCTATTGGAGACTCGATGGTTAAACTGACGAAAAACTTGAATTAGTGTAAAATAGTTAAGGATAAATGTACTCATTTTGTGAATCTTTTTTATTTGGATGCCGCATGATTATTGTTTTCAATTTTCGATATTGTTATAGGTGGTTAAATGCATATGATTAGGGGTGTCTATCCGGGCCGGGCAAAACCGAAGCCCGGACCCGGGCTTGGGTGACCCGGACCGGGTCCGGGCCCGGGCCTGAGCGGGCCGAGTTCCAGGCCGGTCGGGTTTTTTTTCCTATTTTTTATTTTTTTTTAAATTTTAAAAAAATAAATAAATTATAAAATATACATAAAAATTACAGAAAATAACATAAATTTTTTTAATAAATTGAAATGACGTAAATTACAAGTACAAAAAATTATAAAAATAAAAGATGATAATAATAATTTCTTTATTAATAATCAGTAAATCTTTTACAATTATAAATTTATTTCGAAATTCGTCGCATCACAATAAATGAGTAAATCCCAACTATGTTGGCACCTACTCACCCATATCACTATCATTTGTAACTTTTTTCGAAATAATTTATTACAAATTTAAAGCTAAGAAATAAAAATTACAATTTGATGAATATTATCTAATCTTTATATCTATTTGCTAGTTTCAACTCTTCAAATTTATCTTCAATTATAGCAATCCGATCGATGCCTTGTGTTCGCTTCTCGTACCTTCACCAATCTTGTAAGCACATCACCGCTTGTATAGTATACGGATCTAAGCATATCCTGTGGTCGTCGATCAAACGGCCTGTTGTGCTGAAGGCGGATTCCGAAGCTACCGTCGAAACCTGCACTGATAGTAAATCACGAACCATGGTGAAAAGTATAGGATATGAAACTGATCCTCTCTACCATTGCAAAATATCTAAAGCATTTTCTTGACATTTAACTAAGAAAGCAGAAAAATATTCATCTCATTCAGAAACCTCTAATCGTGAACCAATTCTAGATCTACCAGTTAGTTCAACTACCATTGCATACCTATCAAAACTTACACTTTTACCTCGACCTGTGCTCGAAGCCGAAGGCGCTGAAGCCATTGCATACCTATCAAAACTTACACTTTTACCTCGACCTGTGCTCGAAGCCGAAGGCGCTGAAGCTGCAGATTGTTGTGTAGCTACATCATGTCTAGCTGCATACTCATCATATAATGTTTGAAAATAATTTCTAATAGATAAATGATGAGAAGTAGCAATAAGGGTGAAACTATCATCTAAGTCTATAATCTGTCCACCATACAATGACTATAACAAACTTCGAAGACCAATATCCTTCAAACATGGATCAATAAGAACCCCAAACCAAAATTATAAGGAATAAGCCTAAAATACTTATTAATTTTACTCTCCATTTGAAAAATTATATTTCCAAAAATATCATCCATACGATATTTGGCAAATTTTTTTTTGAATATTTAAAATTTGTAAAGCAGCTAAAGTAATAGTTGGATAATAATAACCAGATAATAACATAGTAACATCATAAAAAACTTGTAACATCTTATTTAATTTACATATAATTGTCCATTCATCTTCACTTATTCCATAAGTGCTACCAGAGCTAGAACTAGAAGCATAAAAATTTATAAAATTATTTATAATTTCTTTATATTTTATTGCTATACTTAACATTGCATATGTGGAATTCCACCTATTGTCAACATCTTTTGGAATTAGTCTAGACTTATAATTTTTTCTTTTACAATATTGTTTTCATCTTTTAATTCTCATTTCAAAAGTATTATGCATATTAGCAACTGTTCTAACCTTTTTTTATCATGGGTTTAATTTCAGAAAATACATTTTGAATAATTAAATTTAAAATATGGCAAATACATCTAACATGAAAAATGTCACCATGACATGGAAATGACAGAGTTGTTTTAATAAAATCAACAACTACATTGTTATTACTTGCATTATCTAGTGAAAGAGAAAATATTTTTTGATCAATTTCTAGTTTTATAAGTTCTTCAATTATTAAATTTACAATATTAATACCAGTATGTGACTCTTCAATTGTAATAAAAGAAACAACTCTTTTAAACATTTGCCAATTTTCATCAATCCAGTGTGCTGTGATACATAAATAACAAGTTTGTATTCTAGATGTCCAAATATCAGAAGTTAAAGAAAATTTACAGTTTAAATTTTTAAAATAAGAAATTATTTTTCCTTGTTCCTCCTGATAATATTTTAAAATATCACGTTGACAGGTTTGACGAGAAAATTTTGTAAATACAGGATAAAAACCATCTCTAAACAAATTTTCAAATTCATCATCTTCTACTAATTTAAAAGGCAGGTTTTTAAGAACAATAAACCTGATTACGCATTTCCTAGGTCGGGCAGCGTCATAATTCTAACTACCGAGTGTACTAAAAGAGGAGGATTAGGAAATCATAGACTGTCGAATATCACCTTGTAGATTCTGTCTTTTGTTGTGTTTTTCTATATGGCGTTTGAGATGGTTAGTGTCGCTCTTATGATGAGCTTGGAAAACTTGACCGCACAACGTACATTTTGCCTTCTGGGAGATGATCCTACCGTGTTCATCCTTGGTGACGTCTATCTTCTCAAAAAAATTCCACACATCGGATCTCGGTCTTTTAGGAGCTCTTGGTGCAGTAGATTAATCGCCATCAGATTCAGGATTAACACCTGTAGGAGGAGGAGGAGTTGTTGTAGGAGGACTCATTTCTGAATCGGTAGGAGATATGTGTTGCTCTTCATAATCAGATCCAGAAGCCATTTGATAGAAGTATTAGAAAATATAAGAGATTATAAGAGAGTATAATATTGTATAAGAGAGTATTAGAGAGAAGTAGAAGAGTTTTGGTATGAGAAGAAGAAGTGAAAACCCCCCGCTATTTATAGAGGCAGCCGCCTAGGCAAATGACCAAAAAACCATCATATTCTAGCCGTTTTGATCGTTTTAAGGGGCAAATCGGTCAAATGGTCAAATATGGTCGTTTGGCCGGCCCGGCCCGGCATAAACGGTCAAAAATGACCAGGCCGGCCCGGGCCGGCCCGGTTCCGACCGATATATCCGGCCACAGTTACAAATTATGACGGCGTAGGCGCACGCGGTGGGCGAGGGCCAGCCTGTGGCCCGCTGGTCATTTTTCCGCGAAGGTCTACAAGTTGTGCAGCGTTGGCCGCCGGGCCGGGCCGGCGCGGGGACAGCGCCGGCCGGTTTTTTTCATCAACGGTGACCGCCCAGAGTGATCGTTGTTGCCCGGGCCGCCGGGTCCGGGCCTGGGACCGCGTCGACCAGGCACTGTTCCGGGTCGGACGCGGGTTCCGGGAGACCGGGCGACTTTTGCCGGCTGGACGGTCGGGGCCAAGCCGAAACCCGGGTTTGGCCCGGGTTTTCGGGCCGACCTCGGGACCGGGCCGGGTTCCGGCCCAACCGGGCTCCGGGCTGGGCCCGGTTCGCGGGCTTTTTAGACACCCCTACGTATGATGATATCAAACATCTTCTAATTTGAACATTGAAAAGATTCAATAGGAAACTTTGTATGTAAAAAGATAAACATAAAAAAAAGAATACTTCTTTTTGGATCTAAACTTGATAGGACTAACCATAGAACAAGATGACATGTGACATTTTCTTGAGATTTCAATGAAAATCAATAGCTATCGTGGAGATACATCGCTTCTCACATAATTTGCCTCATGATTTTGGATTCCAAATTAACTTTTCATAGAAAAAGGGTAAATAAAACGATAAGAAAATTAGCTCGTTACTTATCCATATCTCAAATACTTACTCAACTTTAAGATCATATGTATTGAAGTTTCTAAAGATTGGATTGTTTATTCTCATTCAATTCCACAAGTTATTACAATACTGCTAGAGCCTAGACACTTCAGCAAGTTAAATAAATGGGCATTTTATGTTCTCCAATCATTGAGACCATCTAATGTCGTAACAGTAGTAATTAAGCTATATGAGTTATGATGCTTTGATTGCGCAACAAGGGTTGACTAATCTAATATACATATACATTACAAATGAGGATCGTTTAGCTCATGTTTAGTAATATAAATCGATTTGGTTGGATTCATATCCCCTTCAATATCATTAAAATAATAGAGAGATTGCTTCTTCAATTATATAATCATCTAGCATTATTTAATAGAGGTTATAGTTCATCTTAAATATATGAAAGTAACTATGTGTACTCAACAGTACGTGAAAAAAAAAGTTCATCATATATATTACAAATTATAAATCATGATAGTCTAAATATTATTGATCAATTGTAGTTAAATAATCAGTATCTAGTCTGGTCAAGAAGATAAACCCTTTTAAGCCAAAGGAGCACATAACATGATAAATTAGTCGCTTAGCAATAAAAATATAGTTTCATGTTAATTTGTTTTTAGGGAAAATTATGTCAAGGCCCCAAATTCCAACTTTCAATATGCTCTAACCCCTCATATTTTTTTTAATATACTGCAGCCCCTTCTTTTTGAAAAATTTGTGTCCAAGCCCCTCCATCATGATTCCAGCTCATGTCAGCGGATTATTAGACATGCAAGCTCATGATTAGACATGCCAGCTGGCTTAAACCCCAAATTTACCATCTTTCTCATGTCAGCAGATGTTAACTCTTACAGTTAGCATGTTAACTCTTACACTTAACATGTTAACTCTTACAGGTAACATGTTATCTGTAAGAACTAACATGTTAACATGATAACCATGACCGTCGTCCCCCACGCGAAGCTCCTCGAGACAGCGCCGACGGCGGAGCGGGGGAGGGAGGTAGGGGAAGGGGCAGAGGGGGACCGGAGGAGGAGGAGGGAGGTGTAAGGGGAGGTGCAGCGGGGGAGGGAGGCAGGGGAGGGGAGGGGGAGGTGGGGGAGGCGGTAGAGGAGGACTGAAGGAGGAGGAGGGTAAAATCGAGATTTTGGATGGAGTTTACATTGGAACTTGGGGAAAGGAGTCTGAGCATAAATTTTTCAAAAAAATTGAGCTGCAACACATTGTTGAAAGTTAGAAGGGGCTGGGGCATATTAAAAATTAAAATTTAAGGTATTGAAGCAATTTTCCCTTGTTTTTATATTAGGATAATTTTAGTATAATATTTTCTCTGGACTTTCTAACTTTGCATGTACAAGACATTCATGTTAAAAACTTATCATATCATTTTTCCTTATGTTGATTGATAGGACCTCACTTTTTATTTTCAATTAATAACTAAGTCTCTATCTCATTGAAGTAGCGTTTGTATGTATTCATGAAGTTCAAATTTGTGGAGTGCGAGAGATGGTTATTAACTTAGACAAGTAATCATAAGAAAATATTAGAATTTTTAATTGGATGAGATAATCTCAATTAGCAAACAAATCATACTCCTTTTAAAAACACGAGTTTGGAAAAAATCTTTTCGTAGACAAAAATATCCCTATAAAGTTTGAACTATCCTATCACTAATCAAATTCTATTTTTTTAAATTGTATTTAATGAGTTATTCTAATACTAATCAAATAAGGCATACATTGATATCATATCATATCATACTCCCTTTTAAAGCACGAGTTCAGAAAAATCTTTCTATGGACAATATTACCCTTAAATTTTTTTAATATTACATTGTTATCCTAATCTATTTTAATTATCCTATCATCTTTGAATTAGTAACTAAATGATTCATCTCATTCATAATGAGACTTAACATGTTATTGGATAAAAGAGACACGTTGAATATTATATTATTATCCTAATCTATTCTAATTATCATATCTTCTTTGAATTGATAACTAAATGATTTATCTCATTCATAATGAGACTTAACAAGTTATTGGATAAAAGAGATACGTTTTATATAATTCAAATCATTTACTTATTTCAGTTCGTAGAGAAATTTAAAAAACATATACTAGTCACCACCGAAAAATTTTTAGACTTTGTAAAAAAATATTATCCATGTTTTTTAAATTGCAAAAACACTCCTATAAATTCAAATTTTTATTAAAGCATCTTAAAAATGATAAATTTACTTATTTTAATTCAGTGAGAAATCTAAAAAACATATGCTAGCTAGAAACTAAAAAATTTTTGACTTCAGAGGAAATATCTTGTAAGTTTTGAAAATTACAACAACACCCTAAAAATTCAAAATTCATATGAAACACCTTAAAAATTTTAAACCTATAAACACACTAAAAACCTACAAATAATACAAACAACCCCCAAAAAAATTATGGAATTTACAATACACACTCTGAACATTTTACAAATTGTAAAATAAAACCCTCAAAATTGTAAAATTTATAAAAAATCCTAATAATTTCTAACGTAATAGTACATTAAAATATAGGAATTATAAATATCTCATACATAATTATAATTTATAGAAAACACCCTTAAAGTTTCAAAAACTACAAACAAACCTTTAAAATTTAAAATTTATAAAAAAAACACCCTTAGAAATTCAAACTCATTAGTAGATTGAAAGCATAGGAATTATAAATAGTCTATAAACAATTTACAATATGTAGAAGGCCTATAAGTTTAAAAATTTATAAAAAACCCTTAAAATTCATAATTTACAAAAAAACACCATGAGAACTTCTAACCTCTAGATACTAAAATGAATATGCAAAATTACTTACAATCCCTTAGAAAATTAAAATTTTGCAAAAAATGTCATACACTAAAAAAGTATAGGTTTAGGAAAAACTTTTTATGGTCAATATTACCCATAACTTAATTAAAAATCTATTAAATTTAAAATTTACAAAAAAACCTTTAAAGTTTAGTACATTACAAATTACCCCTCTAAAGTTTGAAAATTTTCAATGATTTTTTCTAATTCCTTGATTTTAATATAATGTTTAATAGTTTTGTGTATTTATAAATCACAAAATTTTAGGGTGTTTTTTTATAATTTTTTAAAACTTTTGAAGGTGTTTATTTTGTAGTTTTCTAAATTTGTATTGTGTTTTTAGTGTAATGCATAGATACATTAATTAATTATGATATTGAAGAGTAAGTCATTATTAAGATTATTAGGCCATAGCTAAGTGTGCACATCACTATTCCTAGGCGGTATAGTTTATACACGCAAATTTTTTTAGACAATCTATATATTGGTTAAAATGATTTTAACTTAAATATACTATATTTTATAAATTGTATTCAATGTGAACCCACCATATAATTTTGATTGTGATCATCATAACTTTAACACGTTTGATTGATTGACTATATATGTATATAGACCATAGATTACTTTACTTTCTCATATGAGCTAATATTTGGTGCTTAATAATTTAAGTTATTACTTTTAAATTTAATATAAAGAGGAGCTCTAATAACATTTATTTATTTACCTACATGATAATACAATCTTAATTCCTATTTTTTACTTGAGATTTATTCTATAGTTACGCATATCAAATTAGTAACTAAAATAATATATATTTATGCTTAAATTCACATGCTTGTAGTTGGTCACTCACTATGAAATTTTTATAAAGATATATACCTTACTTTCTATAGCTATCTGCACTGCCCATGTATATTTTACAAATTAGTTCTTAATCTGACATATTAAATTCCTTTTTCTTTATAGAAAATATGTTTTGACTTTTGGACTGTGTAATCACTATATCACCATTCTAGCGTAGAAATTACCTCACTTTAAATGACTTCAAGCTATTGTTTGAGTTGAACTGAAGTATATACTATTGCTACTATGTGTATATATATTTTAAATAAATCATGTCAATACTTTTTAAACAGAAGAGAATATTCTAACCTCTGATATTATAAAAACTAAATATAACAAATTAAGTGATGAGCAAAAGAGAACTTACATTAGAAAAGTGTGAATAATAAGATAAAGATGAAAGGTAATAGAATTACCAACAGTACTACAAATAACAAACTACAATGTAAAGTTCACCTATTTTGTGGAGCTCAACTACTGACTATAAGCATTGATGTTTCATATATATACTTTATAATTTACTAAAAAGGTTATATAATCTTATATAATAAAATTAATTTAATACTGAATAGTAACGTCGTTGTAATAATATCGTTATTAGAGAAAATTCTTCATGAACCAATATGTTCTTTACGATATATAAGCTATGCACTCTAAATTCTTGTGTCTTTTATAGAGCCAAAAAGTTTGAAGACGAGCCTCTAACATGTTGATCTCACAATAGTAAAATCTACTTAGTAGATGTGGATATTCCAGACGAGCTATATGTCCTATATACAATACAATTGCCCTAGGCAAGTGAGTTATAATAATATGTTTTATTCATATTGTTTGGGGTAAGATTTGATAGGGACCATGCATCAAAGAAAAAAAATAAACTTTTATATTTAGAACACATGGCGAAATATATTATAATCTCTCTGCTCTAATTTCGTAAGAAAATAATTCTTCATACTTTTAGTTTTACTTTTATAATACAGAGAATGAGCTATAAAATTAAATAAGAATATTAGATAATATAAATATGAATGAAATGACAACTAAAAATTAACATGAATATGCATGAGTCAAACAATAACTAAAAGTTTAATGGACATATTGCAAGTAAATTCATATGCAAAATTCCTTTGCGAATTGAATGATCACCCATTTTTTGAAGACTTTAAGATACTAATAAATAGAGATTTTATACTAGATTAATATGTTTATAACACACAAAGTAGATCATGTGACCACAATCTGGTTGAAGGAAACAATGATAATATTTTATTTAAGAGAGATTATTGAGTTGATGATCAATCCCAAAAAAAAAGTATTTTTTTATTTTTACTCTATTTTTATCAATTTAAATAATCATGATATTCAACCACATGCATTGCACGTGTATCTCAACTAGTTGATTCTAAATAAGCGTGTCGTAAGAGTAATGTATTTGAGAGTGGTGCCAAGACATTCGCTAAAAACTTAGCTTAGCCAACTTCATGAATCAAGCAAGCTCATGTCAACGAATCAAGCATGAGTTTTTGAATTATTGTATGTGGAGTCATATTAATATCCACTCCAAGAAGAGTAGGATGCAAGTGTGAGATGAATTGTTTAAAAGATCGTCATTTTTCATCTTGGATTCTTTTTAATGTAGGTATCGATTCATGAATTCTCGACCTGGGAGAAATAAGTGCAATATTACATAAGCTACTAACAATGTTAAAACATGGTTGTCATTATTGTTGTGCGCAGCGGAATCGAACGAACACACAATCACAAACGAAATTAGAGAACAAACAGCAATCAAAACAAGTAGCACAAATGCAATGTAAAACCCTAAAAATTTAAATATTTTATGATAAGTAATAATAAATATGTTATATATTTATAAATAACATATTATGATGTTTGAGTATGCTAGGAATTGATTTGAGATCAATTCAATATATATATGTATATATATAAGAGCAAATGCACAAATCATGCTCAATATATAAATCTGAAAATTTATGACTAGTGGAGAGATTTTGTATTTTACACACTGATACATTGTGAATATAGAAAAACTTAAAAGACCAAAATTGTAGATATCTTCAGTAGCTTTCCAATAAATCTTTAATCACCTCATTATGCGAAAGTTACAACTAAAATACCGAAGAGTATGTTTCTAGTCAGACTGAGTTTTTCAGTTTCGGGTTTCGGTTTTTGGGCTGTAGCTGTCGTTTTTCAAGTTTGTTGTCATATATACACATGTTTAAACACAAACACACCTCTTTTCTCCTGTGTTCCAAACCCTAGCAGCCCCTTTTCCTCTCTATCAAACCCTAGTTCTTTTCTTTGGCGATTTTGAGGGATTTCGGAGGACTTTTCAGCGGGTGTTGTGCAGTGCAGCGAAGGGGATTGGTTCTCTTTCACGTGGCAGGAGTTTTTTAGTATCTGAGGCGAGTAACATCTCGCCCAACTCTGCACCCTTTTATTTTGCACGTTTTATTAAGTTTTATTCGGATTTTTCGAGCCTAAAACGTATTTTTAGTGTACAAAAGATAGATCTTTATAACTTATGAAGTAAGAATACATTATCATAATTTTCAAATTGATTACAATAGTAACTTTGACAAATTTCAGATCTAAAATTTATTAATCATGAATTAAATCACAAGTTTTTGCTTTTAAAACGTTTAAACATGTGTATATAAATGTTTAGGGTTTCGACGATATATTTACATGCTAATATTTTTGTTTCATGTTGTTTCATATATGTTGATATTAGTAATATTATGCTTGGAAAATAATGATGTCACTTTGTTTCATATATGTTGATATTAGTAATATTATGCTTGGAAAATAATGATGTCACTTCTAGATTTGTTTTAAAGCAGACAGAAACCTATGAAGGGTTTCTGGCTGTTTCGGTTGATCGCCGGCACAGTTTGTGCATGTTTACTTTTGTTGTGTGCTTTAATGTGAACGAGGAGTCGCCTCGAATATTTAGAGTTAGAAATATTGTTTATTATGTATCTTCATATGTGAGATGACTTGCTGACATGAGTTTAGATTTGCACACCGAGACACGTGTGAAATTAGTGTATATGCATCATTTTCATATATCTCATCGATATTCTACACATTTCATTCAGTCTATGTGTTGGGCAATTATTATGTGCAGTCCATGTGTTGGACATTCATCATATTCAGTCCATATGTTAGACATTCATTATATTCAGTCCATGTGTTAGACATTCATTATATTCAGTCCATGTGTTGGACATTCATCATTAGTTCATGTGTTGGACAATTTATATATGCAGTCCATGTATCGAGTATCCACTACACCTAGTCTTAGTCCATGTGTTGGACACCTGTTTAAACCTTGAGTATGACACTTATACTTACATAGGCTGGATATGACACTTATGTGGGTTTTGCCATGACATGGTATTTGAGTTCTGAGATGAGCTAGTCTTCTTTATATTATTGTTCCTGTATTAGATTTTGGGTTTGGTATTTAGGGATTTACAATTTAAGATACAAGGTATATACATGAGGGTTTTCTTATTTAGATTATTTCGCTCGACGTGCCTATGCTCGTGTTGTAATTTCCTAAATACTAAAATCCTCTTATTGTTAGGATCAATGATTTTATGTATCTAAAATCCTCTTATTGTTAGGATCAATGATTTTATGTATATATGTATTAACTGTATTTTCTATATGCAATGAGCCCTCTCCCTTGGGGTTGGTTGTGATGTTACTCGCTAGCGCTTTGACGCTCGTTGTCCCCTCCCATTTCAGGTAACGAGCCAGGTGCATGGAGAGTCGCAGGTTGATGGAAATACTTATTAGTGTCCATCTTTCATTTATAGTTTTATTTTATTTATGGAGCTCCACTGTAGATATTTTGTTTAGATATTTGAGAGTTATGTTCTAGAAGTTGTAAAGGTTGTGTGCCTTATTTTCTTTTATCAGATATTTTGTATTTAAGACTTGTTGAGATCTCCTGACTAGTTATTTCAGAGATTCACTTTATATTTTTGTATGTTGGATGATGAAATATTATTTTTATCTCTATTATTTTATCATATATCTCTTGTATTATCTTTTACTTGCTTTTGTACCTACACCTGTTATTGACTCTACTAGAGAGATAGTAATTGTGATGGTGAAATATGTTATTGTACGGTGTAGTGTATGACAGGTTTGACATTCCTAGTTTCACCTCGGTCTGCAGCCTTGTGTGAACCCAGGGGCGTCACATGCAAGACAATAAATTTACGTGGCTCGACAAACTTGCCTTCGTCCACGGGAGAGGCACAAATAATTTCTTATTTAATCACAAGAAATTACAAACTTGCAAAGAGAAAAATCTCAAACTTGAGATCTCTCAAATGAATGCTAATATTCACTGTATCTACAGTGTAGATTTCTCTCTCAACTCCCCTTTTTAATTTCTCTAATCCCCTCTCTTTAATTCCCTAACTCCCCTCTTAAATTCTTAAGAGCTGGGACAAATGAGAGCTCAAATCGCAGAGGAAAACACAAAAGCCGCCGCCACTAAGAAGCTCCCCTTAGATCCGCTTTGCACGCTCAATTTTTCTGCTCGAACAGGGTTTCCCTTTTATAGGGAAAACCTAGGGCACATGTGCGTTCCAGCTGGCTTCCACTACGAAGCCATCAAGTGAGCTCGTCCTCGCATCCGACAGGCGAGCCCGAAGAGTCATCAAGCGAGTTCTGAATCAGGCGAGGTCCCTTCCACGTAGGCGAGCTGCGATCTCCTCGAACAGGCAAGCTCCATGCCGCGACTCCAGTAGGCGAGCCCCCTCCTCGCCTCTCTACGTGCAAGAGAGCTTCCTCGCCCTCGCCTCGCCAGCAGGCGAGCTTCCTCGCTGTTGATCTTCAGGCGAGCTCCTCCTTCAAATCGAGGTCAGTTCTCTTCAATTATATCCATAATAATATGAGTATCTTTTTTTTCTTATAGAGGAATAACACTAAATGTTATAGATATTTTCATAACTACACTACGTATTGAGAGAAACTCCTCTTTCGGCCGAGTGAGCCATGTAGTTAGGATACTAAAAACATACTGATACCTAGGACATACAGTGAAAATACCCTTAAACTTAGAAGAAACTACATAAATATAGACCTTACAGTTGAAAAAAAATCCAAAAAAATCCTGACAAACAATTAATTCTCCTAATAATTCAACCACCGTGTGCAAGATACCAGTTTAGAGGTTGACTTTTTTTTTGTTTGAGGTAAAAATAGGGCAAGTTGCCATATCATAATCTGTATATATAATATATAAAAATCAACATCATACAAAAGATAGATATCTAGTAGCGATTTGCACAAAATCCCCTTTCGTAGAGGAGCGGACTTATGTTGTCACTCTACTAGGGGAATACTATGAAATCACTCATAGTACCTCCGTGTTATGTACAAAGTAGAGGGATTAAGAGTAGTAGTCCAAAACAATGTGATAATTATAAAATATTGTCCAAAAGATGATGGAGGACAGGAGATCTCCAGACTCGAATTGATTAATGGAACCTGCTCCTCCATTGCTGTCCTCACTTGATAAAACTAGGTTAGAGAAACCTCTCTCCCGGATGAGATTTTTTAGCTTGAGGGTCTTCTTCGACGTTGCTGGACCTGTCCAGAAAATCATATAGTGAGCGATCTTGGAGACCAGTTGTTGAGGGGTAGAGACTGAGCCTGTGTGAATAAGGTTATTGTGTAATGTCCATAAGACCCAGCAGATGGTAGGGACGCATAGACCCATAGTTTCAGTGCTGAAGTCTGGACAGACCCGTCGAGGCATATATCGAAGCCACTATTTGGTGTGCAAAGGGAGGGGTGCAATGCCAATTCTGGAGAGGAAATATGCCCAAACTTGTTTGGTGAATTGGCAAGAGAGAAAGAGGTGATCATATGATTCCTGGTCGTTGCAAAAGGAGCAAGATGGGTCTCCTACCTAACATTTATTGAGAAGCATATCCTTGGTCTTCAGTTAAGCCATGGAGAGCAGCCAAAGGAAGAACATAACTCTACTAGGTAGCAAGTTGTTCCAGATGACAAAGTAATGAGGATTACAAAGACATCCATAAGATAGGATGGAGTAAAGAGATTTGACTGTAAAGATCCTAGAGTTATTGAGGGGCCAATGGACGATGTTAGTGTTGAGAGAGGGACAGAGGTTACTAGTTGTTAACAGCTGGTTAAGAGCTTGAACTTGCACTCTTTCAATATCCCGAATTGATCACCTGATGATGGGTCTCCATATCCAGCTGTCCCCTTAAAATCTCCCTTGAGAATCAATGGAGACGTACTTAGATAAGACGAGGTTGTAGGCTACAGGGAAGAGACTAGCCAGAATATTATCTCTTACCCACCGTCCTCCCAAAAGAGGATCCTAAGTCCATTATCTAGACGCCACTTGACAATGTCTGTGAAGGATTGGTAGCAAGAATGTATGTCCTTCAAAATTTAGAGCATTGATTACTATGAGGTGTGCTATGAGGGTTGCATGGGTATATGGATTGGAGAACCTGACCAACATGGTTATCCATAGCAAAGTTTTTCCAAAGCCATTTAGACAATAGGGAGGTGTTAAAGAGTTGAAGGTTGGAGATATCCAAGCCCTCGCATGGTTTGGGAGAGCAGGCTTTTTCCCATTTATCTAAAGATTTACCTCCAACATTGATGGAGTTGGCCCCCATAGGAACTTGCGTCTGATTATATCTATAGCCTTGATGAACCATATGAGAAGTTTGAAGAAGGACATATAGTATAGCGGCATGGAAGAAAGAACTGAGTTTAGGAGCACTAGGCGCCCATCAAAAGAGAGATGTTTACATTTCAAAAGGAAAAGTTTACGGTGGAAGGAATCAAGGAGGGACTGCCAATCATATTTGGAAAGAGATCCTTTCTTAAGGACGAGACCTAAGTATCTGAATGGCAGAGAAGCATATGAGCAGTCAAGGATGTTGGCCAGAAGAGGACCCCGAATAGTTGATCTGCCTCTATAAAAAAGATTTGATTTAGAGAAGTTAATGCCCAAACCTAATACCTCTTCAAAGAGGCAAAGAATGTACTTAAGAGTGGCTATGTTGGAGACGTCTGCTTTACAAAAGGTAATGGTATCATCAGCAAATTAGAGATGTTTGATGTCATTCAACTTATCCTTAAGGTGGAGTTCAGAAAGATCACCATGGGCAGTGCTATTGAATAACATTCTATACAGCACGTCAACCATAAGAAGGAATGTTGGTTGGAAATTTGTAGTAAAAAGACAATGAAAGAAAATTTGACTTGTATTCCCTCAAGATCAATTATGAACGCTGACTGTTTAAGGTTTGATCATGTCAAACTAAGAATGGAAACAGTTTCTTAGAAACTGTTTTCGCCCACAGACTTTGAGGATTCCGCGCCCACTTAGGAGCGGCATTAAGGGGTAGTTACCATCAGTAAGAGAGGACCGCCCGCCCATAATATCAGAAAACTCAATTGAGTAAAAGCGGGGGATTTTCTCATCAATGAAAGGGGCGAGGATCTCGGTCATTTCGTTTCGAAGAGGCTTCATGATCTGAGCTTGGCACAGCAAAAAGGCAAGACTCGGAAGGCTTGGGGAGACCAGCAACCAGGGCAGCTTCTTCCCTTTGCTTCGGATTTAACCGAACTGTTCGGGTCTGATTCAAATCAACTCTTTTTCAAGAGTTGTCAAACTCGTTCAGAGTATCAACCACAGTACAAAACTTGCTCATGCACTGATTCGCAAAACCGCAGAGTTATCAACTCGATCATGAGTTACGAAACTTGCTCTGCCCAAGTTCCCTAAATCTCGTTCAGAGTTAATCAACTCTGTTAGTAGTTATTTTTCAAACTTGCCACGCCAAGTTACTCCATAGCGTCAAATTCGTGAGCGAGAAAATCACGTTCCAGTGAATCAAGACGCGTTCGCGATCGTCAACGAGAAGCAACACTCGACTGCGAGCATTCGAGGCGCAGGCATCTCATCGCACCTGTGAAGAAACCCAGAATAGCATAAGGGGAGAATCAAATTTATTCTCCTCTCTTTTGTAATCGGAATCAAATTGTTAT
>NC_033801.1:6884497-6907108 GCF_001876935.1 Asparagus officinalis | reverse complement strand
CTGACGCACTTCCAGAAAGGCTACAATTTGAGGACTTTCACGGTGAGAGGTTAAAATCTGACGACCTGCACAACGAGAGAGAGAGCCAATTCAACAGCGCTCACAATTCAACATCGGAGTTAACTCTGAACGACTCTCATCATTTGTACAAGAAGCCAAGAGACGAATCACAGAGGACGATCTGTGCAAAGTTCTATGCAAAACCGAGAACATACAAAACTGACGGTCTCTTCATATTAGATATGCAGATATCCTCTCTCTCAAACCGTGAAGGAATTTGGCAAAAAACCGAGAAAGCTGAACGCGAAGCCTTGGCTTTGGTTCGGATGGCCCCGTCTCGTCGAGATAGCCGAATTTTTCATCTGTAATCGTCCAATTCCGACGTACGGTTTGAAAGTTATGACTGTTCTTCGTAGACAAGTAATGTTCTGAAGACCGTCTGCAAGCTGGACTTTCATCCAGAACATTGACTTAGCCCTGAACCGCCAAAGCCGCCGTTTAACGGTTCACCACTCTGTGCATTACAGAGTCAAAGCGCACCATGCTTTTTCAACTCTGCGTTTTCACATCTAAACGCAGAGTTAATGGCTAAACAGCACAAACTGTGCGTTTTTCAGCCCAAACAGGCTTAACTCGGCGTTTTCCAATCCAGCATACATCTAACTCTGTGACCACAGTTAAGCACAAACCACACCTAACGTCGTTCTTCAACAGACCTCATCCTAGCGATTGCCAAACTCTTGACGCAGAAGTTGAATTCCAAGCACAACTGGCCTGGTGCGTTCAGCCACTAACTCTGGGCGCTTAGAGGTTACATGGCTAAGCGCCTGTGGCGTTCAGCCACTACTTGGGCGTCTCGGGCGTTCATCATGCTGAGCGGGCTGTGCGTTCAGCCTAAAACTCTTAACTCTGCTGTCTCAGAGTTCATTGACGCTGGAGCGGCTGTGGCGTTCAGATACTAAAAAGCCCACCTCTGCGTTTTTTAGTCTAAAAACCAGAGTTCGGCCCATGAACGCTACTTTAGCGTTTGACTGGTGTCAATCAAGATGGAACAGTCTAAGAAACTGTTTTCGCCCCCACGATTTGAGGGGATTTCCGCCCCACTGAGCGGATTATGGGGGTAGTTTACATCCGTAACCCCCCTATAAATCAATCAAAACTCAATTGCAGTTAAAGGGGGATTTTTTCTCATATTAAGGAGGGGATTCGGTCATTCTTTCGAAGAGCTGTTTTCAGAGTACTGAGGCTTGGCGAGCAAAGGAGAGATCTCGGAGCTTGGGCAGATCAGCCAATCAGGAGCTTCTTCCTTGGGCTTATTAACACGCGAACGTTTTCGTTCAAATCACATTTTTTCAAGAGTTCAAACTGTTCAGAGTTATCAACTCGATAGAGTTCAAAACTTCGCTCTGCAATTCTTTAAAACTCGTTCAAGTTATCACGTCGCTCCAGAGTTTCGAAATTGCTCTGCAAGTTCCCTAATCCGTTCAGAGTTATCAATCGTAAGTTTATTTTCAAACTTGGCCACGCAATTCTCCATAGCGTCAAAATCGTGTAGGAGAAAATCACGTTATGTGCAATATCAGACGTTCGATCGTCACCGAGAAGGCAAATGACGCGATGCATTCTGGGTGAGGCGCATCTCATCGCACGTTGTGAAGAACCAGAATTAAATAAAGGGGAGAATCAAATTTATTCTCCTCTCTTTTGTAATGAATCGCAAATTGTACTTGATCTTGAGGGAATACAAGTCAAATTTTCTTTCATTTGTCTTTACTACAAATTCCAAACGAACAAAAGATGAGCGCCTCCGCTGGGGGCACTAGCTTGTCTGAGAAGAAGTGGTGGCGCAATGCCGAAGTTTATCTGCACTGGAACGATCGTTGAACTCTGATTATCGAGTTTGCTCGAAGCCAGTAGCGAAGAGATCCTTCTCCGATCCGGATCCCTTAGCCCCAAGCGCTATGCGCAAGATCGCACAAATGTTTCGAGGAACTAAAGCTCCAGTTGTGGCCCACTCATCTAAAGAACTATCTCCCATGGGGGTTGCACTGTTCATACAGTCCGTCCATCCGCTAAAGAGAAGAGTCGACGTTGGCACGACCGCAAAGACGATCCCTATCCAATCAACGCGAAACTCCGCGTGGCGAGCCTCAACATAGCTCTGGCACAGCCAAGCTAAACGGCCACCCTCAGGTGTGCGTTTCCCCCAGATGAACGTAGCCCTTCCAGAGGCACGTTTCAATGCCAACGAACGCAGTACTCAAAACTGCGTTGAATGTTGGCAGAACGCAATCTCAGGAGTGCGTTTCAAACCCAAAGCAACTCTCAGTGATGCGTTCTATCATTTCAACGCAGACATCAAAACCGTGCGTTTGATCTGGCTGAGACGCAACTCTCAAAGTGCGTCCCTAGAACAAAAGCAACTCTCAGGAGTGCGTTTGCACCCAAACTGAACGCAACTCTCAGAGTGCGTTTCACAAACTGAAACGCAACTCTCAGGAGTGCGTTCCTGAACTCCGACGCGATCGCAGGAACTGTGTTTCACTAGCAAACGCAGACTGTCTGGTTATCAGCTAAACACGACCCCCGTGTTCTTCTTTGGAACACGATGTGATCGTCGTTTCAAATGATCAACAGGATTTAAATTCATGTTTACGCAGAAACCAGTCGTCTTTAACGGACAGGGGGTTCATCTTACCTCACGCTCTGTGAAGGTCATCGCCAGTTTGACTTGCGGGAATTGCTGTCGATGTTCAAGCGACGATTCGCATGTCGTTTTGCTTAATAATGCGACAGACATCCTCCAAGAAGAAGACTTAGCGGATAAATCACCATTAGAGTCACTGCTAACGATGGTTGGTAGAGGAGATATCACCCTTGAGTTTCGCGAGGGTACAAGAGACAGATCATCTCTCAAGCATCAGAGAAATCTAAACGAGTTTTTTTTGAAGGAATCTACCTACGTACATCGGACTCGAACAGGAGCCATTCCTCCTATCCACTATCCAGAGTTTACCAGAGGAAACTAATTCCGCGATGCCCGAACAGCTAGCAATTGCGGAAGTCCAATCTATCAAGGCTTTTCGTTGGGCAGTGCGAGCTTCGTCCATGGCAGAACATCGGAAGACCGTTTCAAAGAGAATTGATGAACAGGAAGCCATGCTCAATATCTCAGCAGGAGGCGATCTAATGAACTCATGGCCATGTTGACTCAAATCGCGCAGACAAGGCAAATCCTCAAGAGACAGATTCGCCGGCTTAGGCAAAGAATCTTCGACGGAGAGGAAAACCGCGTCTTCATCCGCCTCACACAAGCAGAGGGAAGGGAAAATTGGTTGATGCTGGCGGCTTCTGACGCAAGAGCCCACAGCCTGGAATCTCCGCTCTGATGATCGGAAGAGAGACTCGAGAATGAGCAGAATCTTCAGTATGCCAAAATGGAAGAATTGGAAGCTCCGCTTAAAGCCATTGCTAACAGGCGACTCCAGATGAGGGAGTTATCAGACCCTATCTGCCAAATGGGATCAGCCCCTTATCTCCAAAAGTTGAGGTCCACGCTACAAACTTTTTGACGCAGCGGGACACGAACCAACAATATTTATCATTTCAAGTCACAGACTGAAATAAATATGAACGACTGCATTATCTGGCTCGATTGTTCATTGGCACTCCTCAAGGGAATTGCCTTTGAATGGTTCAGGATAAACTGCCTGCGGGCTGTATGCAAAGTGGGGGATAATAACGAGAGACTCTTGCCCTGTCAAGATTACTTGAAGAGATACAGAAGCTCCATCCATATCCTTCTTGCTAACTGATGCAAAAGAAGAAGGAGTCTCAAGCCTTCGGTCAAAAGGTTTCGAAATATGGCTTTGCGTTGTCCGAGCAGGTATGACAACAGTCTAACCTCTAGTAAACCTGTCGACACAACTAAAACGACCTCCTAGCTCGAATAGCGAGTTGTAAGAATGCCGTTCCTGGAGAAAACTAAATTGTCTCACAGGCGAGCATGCCAAAAAAGTTATTGGCAGGATCAAAGCTGTAAAGAACGCAAGTAGGCAGGATCACCTAGCAATCAAGACCAAGCCGAATCTTCTCCTGAGCAACTGGAAACAGGCTTACTCTTCCAGCAAGGGAAAATACTACGCCAACTGAAGTTATCTACTCAGTAGGATCGCGGTTCCTAACAACTATCATTTAACAGTTTACCTCTGATTAGTCAAATATTCCCAAGAAAATAATGGCCACCTGGTGATGTGATTATTCCGACATCATGGATCGTATTATAACTTCCATCATCGGTATTTTGATGGGGGATAAGCTATCTATTGTGATTTTTAGACAGCCTACAAGGAACATCATGGGGGATAGGGGATCCCCTTGCTTGGGACCTCTATAACTTTTAAAGGTACTAGTGGGGTTACTGTTGGCTAGGACAGAGAATTTGGAGGAGAGGATGTTATGAATCCACATACACCATTTCTAGCCAAATCCCCTAGCCTTAAGGAGAGATAGGAGGAAGTCTCAGCTGACACAATCGAAGGTTTTGCTAAAATTGATTTTGACAATGCATGTTAGGAATCTTGACCCCAAGATTAGTTTGTTTTGATGACAACAAATATTATATGTTGTGTGTATTATGTGCTAACATTGGTTTTGCAGTATCAGAGCTATATCAACAATTATATTCAAAGAGATACTCAAGACATAGATGAGTTCAAGGCAAAATGAAGCAAAGAAGAAGATATACTTTATTGTCAAAATGTAATTTTATATTTTCTTTGCTTAGAAATTTGTACAAGCCTTGATCACTCACACACATGCACACACATAGTGTTAGAACACACTAACACATGCTTAGTGTGTTGATTAACAATAGAAATCCCCTATGTTAGCCATTAGAGTTTATAGATATTAAGTGAGTCTTAAAATATTTTATTTACACCCTTTAGAAATTAGAATCTGGAAAAACTTAAAAGACCAAAGTTGTAGGTCTCTTCAAGAGCTTTCCAACGAATCTTAAATCACCTCATTCCGATATCGGATGAGAAAGTTATAGTCAAAATACTAAACAGAAAAATTCCAGAATCTGAGTTTACAGTGTAGTCGACTACTATGCCTTGTAGTCGACTACTGAGCAATTTTCTGACTTCACAGAGTCTGTTTAGACTCAGTGTAGTCGATTACTATGACTTGTAGTCGACTACAGATGCAGTTTTTCCATATTTCAGGTTTAAAATAAGTGACTGTTTGTAGCCGTTTTGTGGACGTTAATTGGGTTTAAAATTATGTTATTTCAGAGGCTATAAATAGGTTTAAACATCAGAAAATAACAACCAAGTTTTGCACTTGCAAGATCAAACATTTTGTGCATATTCACTCTCTAATTTTCTAGATTTTCATGCTAAGTGTTTAGAAAAAGAGAGTTTCTGATATTGCCTTGGTTTCAATCATTCTTAGAGATTGTATAGGCAATATTCAGAGAGTTAAAAGAATCCTAAGCCACTGCAGCACTTCACTACACATTCAAGGCTTATAGGATCAATTGTGTTCTTGCTTCAAAAATGATTTCTCTCGGGTTTGAGAGGGTTGATCTCTTGGTTTAGAGATTAGGTGGCAATTGGCATGGTCTTGTCAATTGGTGTTGCAATTTGCATGGTCTTGCAAATTGGTCAGGTTTGCTTTTGATTTTGTAAGGTTTTAAAATCATAGTGGAAATCTCAAGCATGATTTGTTTGGGGACTGGATGTACACCGGGTTGGTGGGACCAGTATAAAACTTTGTGTTTGTGATTGTGAATTTCTGAGATCGCCATTTTTCTTTGCAATTTATAATCTACTTTGCATATATTTTAAAAGAACACTATTCACCCCTCTTCTAGTATTCTAGTGTATCTATTTCAGATCCTACATTTGGTATCAGAGCAAGGTGAAAGATGGCATCGTCAAATACAACACAATTCAAGGAAGGCCACTCTACAAATCGTCCTCCAATGTTCGATGGTTTGAACTACAACTATTGGAAGTGTCGAATGAAGATTTACCTTCAATCAATTGGCTACGAACTTTGGAACGTCGTGGAAACAAATTATGAGAAGCCAACAAGTCCTTTTGCAGAATGGACTACTTCTCAAAGAAATAATGCAAATTTGGATTCAAAAGCAATAAATGCATTATTTTGTGCACTTGACAAGAATGAGTTCAATAGGGTGTCAACGGCCACATCTGCATACGATATTTGGCATACACTTGAGGTAACTCATGAAGGTACAAATAAAGTTAAAGAATCTAAAATATCTGTTCTTGTGCACAGGTTTGAGTTATTCAAAATGAAAGAACAAAAAGAGGAATCCACTCACATGTGCTTCATGGCACAAGAAGATGAGGTATGCAATAATGAAGAATTATTAGATGCTTTCAATGAATTATATGAAACATTTTTGAGATTAAAGGCTTCACATAATTTTCTTAAAGGTGAAAATAAAAGATTACTTGAAGAAATTTCTGATTTTAATTCTTCTACTATTTCTAATTCTCAAGTAATTGAATTGAAAGAGGAAAATAAATCCTTGCTTAAAGAAAATCATATTTTGACTAATGAGAATGTTTATCTAAAATCAGAATGCAATGATTTAAAAATCCGCATTAATGTTTTAGATAAAGATATTTCTTCTATTAAATTAAAATATGATGATATATGTTTGAATGTTAGTAAATTCAATAAAAGTAAAGAGAATTTGAATAATTTGCTCTCATTTCAAAAATCTTCAAACAATCATTTTGGCATTGGATTTGTTCCTAAGTATTTTATAAAGAATGATTATGTTTTGAAGAATAATAATAAGAATATTCATGCTAAACAAAATAAGTATATATGGATTCCTAAGAATTTGAATATTCATGATAGGAATTATTATATTTCATCTTATATTTATGAAGTTTGCAATTCAAAGAATTACACTTATGTTAACAAATGGAAACCAAATTCCAAGTGGATTTGGATTCCTAAGGGCTAATCCTAATGATATAATATAAAAGGGTACCAAAGTGCTTGATATTTTTATTAAGGTACCCAAGAAAAGAAATTTTTAATTAGAATTATGTTTATTTCTTTTTGCTAATGACAAAGGGGGAGTTATATAGAAAATTTTAATTTTAAATTTTTTACTAATGCTTTGATGCAGGGGGAGTAAAAGATTTTATTTAATGATTTCATACAGGGGGATTAAAATTTTTATATCTTAATAACATATATTTGTCATCATCAAAAATGGGGAAATGTTAGGAATCTTGACCCCAAGATTAGTTTGTTTTGATGACAACAAATATTATAGATTATGTGTATTATGTGCTAACATTTGTTTTGCAGTATCAGAGCTATATCAATAATTATATTCAAAGAGATACTCAAGACATAGATGAGTTCAAGGCAAAATGAAGCAAAGAAGAAGATATACTTTATTGTCAAAATGTAATTTTATATTTTCTTTGCTTAGAAATTTGTACAAGCCTTGATCACTCACACACATGCACACACATAGTGTTAGAACACACTAACACATGCTTAGTGTGTTGGTTAACAATAGAAATCCCCTATGTTAGCCATTAGAGTTTATAGATATTAAGTGAGTCTTAAAACATTTCATTTACACCCCTTAGAAATTAGAATCTGGAAAAACTCAAAAGACCAAAGTTGTAGGTCTCTTCAAGAGCTTTCCAACAAATCTTAAATCACCTCATTCCGATATCGGATGAGAAAGTTATAGTCAAAATACTAAACAGAAAAATTCCAGAATCTGAGTTTTGCTTTCCAACGAATCTTAAATCACCTCATTCCGATATCGGATGAGAAAGTTATAGTCAAAATACTAAACAGAAAAATTCCAGAATCTGAGTTTACAGTGTAGTCGACTACTATGCCTTGTAGTCGACTACTGAGCAATTTTCTGAGTTCACAGAGTCTGTTTAGACTCAGTGTAGTCGACTATTATGACTTGTAGTTGACTACAGATGCAGTTTTTCCAGATTTCAGGTTTAAAATAAGTGACTGTTTATAGCCGTTTTGTGGACGTTAATTGGGTTTAAAATTATGTTATTTCAGAGGCTATAAATAGGTTTAAACATCAGAAAATAACAACCAAGTTTTGCACTTGCAAGATCAAACATTTTGTGCATATTCACTCTCTAATTTTCCAGATTTTCATGCTAAGTGTTTAGAAAAAGAGAGTTTCTGATATTGCCTTGGTTTTAATCATTCTTAGAGATTGTATAGGCAATATTCAGAGAGTTAAAAGAATCCTAAGCCACTGCAGCACTTCACTACACATTCAAGGCTTATAGGATCAATTGTGTTCTTGCTTCAAAAAGGATTTCTCTCGGGTTTGAGAGGGTTGATCTCTTGGTTTAGAGATTGGGTGGCAATTGGCATGGTCTTGTCAATTGGTGTTGCAATTTGCATGGTCTTGCAAATTGGTCAGGTTTGCTTTTGATTTTGTAAGGTTTTAAAATCATAGTGGAAATCTCAAGCAGGATTTGCTTGGGGACTGGATGTACACCGGGTTGGTGGAACCAGTATAAAACTTTGTGTTTGTGATTGTGAATTTCTGAGATTGCCATTTTTCTTTGTAATTTATAATCTACTTTGCATATATTTTAAAAGAATACTATTCACCCCTCTTCTAGTGTTCTAGTGTATCTATTTCAGATCCTACAATGCAGACCTTAATTTTCTTAGAAAAGCAATGATGGATCATTTTATGGCCAAGAACAATAGAGTCTAGAGTGGATTTGCCAGATTGGAAGGCAGATTGAGTTGGATAAACCAACGAGGGAAGGAAGCAACAGAGCATATTAGCTAGGACATTAATGAATATTTTGAACAGGCCGTTGAGCAAGCTGGTGGGTCTAAAGTCAGAGGCATTACAAGGTAAATTGGATTTGGGTATGAGAGATATGAAGGAGAAGTTGATTTTTTGTAGGGGTGTAGCATCTTCGAAGAGATAAGAAAAGAAGGCAAGCAGGTCCTCTCTGATGGTTTCCTAGAAGGATTGATAGAATAGGATTGGGAAGCTATCCGAGCTTGGGGATATTGGATGGAGGCCGAAACTGTTGCCTTAATTTTTTCAGCAAAGAAGGGGGTTTCCGGGGAATGAAAGTTTGGGCAAGGGGAAGGGTAGAGATGCTCCCGGTCAACCTAAAAGGGGGATGGGGGGATGGCTTTGAAGAGGTTAGAGAAGTGGTGGAAAAAGGCCAGTTGTTTTTTTGGTTCTAAATAAATGGTTGAATTGTCGATGTTTAGGTGTGGGATGAAATTTTTTCTTCTGTGGTTGGATGCTATTTTGTGAAAGAAATAAATGTTGGAGCTCCTTCTTTGAGCCAAAGGAGTATGGACCTCTGTTTCCAGTAAGTCTCCTCCTGTTCGGCTAAAGTAGAGAGGGAATCTCTAAGGGAGGCTCTCAGGGAGACTTCAGAAGGGTGGAGGGGTCTGGATTCTTCAAGGATATTTAGAGAGTGTATGTTGTTCAGGGTAGATGTCTTGTTATGTATGATGGTTCCATAAAAAAAAATTTCCCACCATTTAAGTCTATGTTTGAGAAGTTTGAGTTTGTGGTAGAAAGTCTCCACTATGTTGCCGATGCAATTGAAGTTTTGCCAACAGCTGGTGAGGAAAGGTGAGAAGGATGAGTGTGAAAGCCAAGTTTTCTCCAATCTGAATAGAGGTTGAGGGGAGGGGCACGAGGTGCCAAGGATGATGAATGGGTGATCCAAGCATGAGGTAGGATGGCAGAATTGAATGAGGGAAGGAAATTGAGATTCAAAGTCAGAGAAAATGAGGAATCTGTCTAACCTGGCTAAGATAGGGGAGGATCACATGTTGGACCACGTGAATTTCCTTCCATTGAGAGGGATATCTATAAGGGAGAGGGAATCGACTAGGCTTTTGAAGCAATGCATATCAGAAAGGGAGGCTGATCTGCCACTTCTCTCATTAGCGAAGATGATGACATTGAAGTCTCTAAAGAGGGACCAAGGCAGGGGAAACATTGTATGAATTTTCTGGAGCTCCCACCAACATACTTCTCTATCTAGTCTATCAATGGGCGCGTAGACAGAGGTGACTAGGAATTTTCAATTAAGAATCTTGTGGTGAAGCACAGATAAAACAATGAAGATGCTTATGTAGGAATCTAGACAATCAAACATAGAGGCATTCCATCCTAATAGCACACCACCTACGGAATCAACAACTTCTAATTGAAGTCAGGACGAGATTTTATGACCACCAATACTCTTGAGGACTAAAGGTCTCATGGCACTAAGTTTGGATTCTTGGATCCCTATGATGTATGTAGAGGCTAGATGAATACTATCTCTAACTAATTTCCTTTTAATAGGGTTGGTAAGCACCTTGACATTCCACGAACCAAGCTTCATAAGATCTAGAGAGGAGACAACAAAGGCTAGGACGTGCCGGGGCTAAGAGGAGGTCCCTGCACGATCGGACTCAAGGGCTCTGAGACTCGTCAGGCCCTCAAGGGAAATGGGGTCCTTAGCACCACAGTTGGAAAGAATGATAGCTAACATGGAGTCTAATTTTCTATTTAGAGGGAGCGAGACAGAGCAAGAAGAAGAAGACATACTGTTTTTGGTGGAGGAGGCCAAGGATCTTGAGGCAGCCAGGTGACAGTGAAATGCTTTGTGCGCCATGCCCCTCCGCAGCACCTTGGCCTTGCCCACAACTCTTTTCTTATGCCCTCAGCTATGTGCTCGAATCCAGGGGGAATAGAGGAGGACTTAGCTCTGGTAGTCTAACTAGGAGAACCATATGAGGAACTGGCAGCAGAGGGTGAGGGGAGGACTACAGGAACAAGGACTGGGTGAGCAAAGCCGCCAACTCCTTGGGCCTAGAGGAAGCGTAGCCACTGCTCACACTCTAATATCATATTGTTGTCGTCCTAGGTAACCTCAATCAGCTCTGGTTCAGCGCCAAAAGGCTAAAACTATTGAGGCCCCAAATTAATGCAATTTTACCAAGCAAGGGGTCCTTCTAGCAAAATTGTCGCCACTTTCAAATTGTGGGGTGAAAAGACTATTTTGCCCTTGTCCTTATCCTTCTAAGATGGCCGCTCCGGCGAGGTTTGATGTTGTCTAGCCAGTGGAGCTTGATCGACGACCATGCCGGGCGAGCCCCTATCAACTCATCCCAACCCATCCCGACTCTGAAGAGGAGTTACCCTCCCACTTTGCTTGGAGCTCCTGAATGGTTGGTTTCTCGAAGGCCTGCTTAGAGATAGGCCTTCCAATGATATGAATAACTGTGTAGCCCTCTATGAGGCTACCATCAACAGGGTAGATGTAGCGGTATCTGATTCTCTTCGGGATATCGGAGAAATCCCTAATCTTGATGAGGACTTTGTAGTCCCTGAAGTTGTCTCTGAAAGCCACATCCTTGGAGCTCATGATGCACTCTCCGACGTCTTTGAACAAGGTCTGGAGGAACTCCGAGAACCACAGGTGGTAGGGTAGCCTGTGGATGCCAACCTAGTGAGAAAGGGCTTGGGGCGGATGGAGAGGCTAAGGTCCTCCCTCCATATGAGGAATCTACCCTTGAAGGAGCCTATGTCTATGAGCTTCAGTTCCAAGGCTTAGTCGAGGAGGTCGACAGAAGGAAACTGCACCATAAAGCTGGTATCTGCTGCTTGCTTAATCTGGAAAGGCCATTCCTAGAGGTTGAAACGGTAGGCAAGTATTTCTCTGAGCTTGGAGATGGAGGGGTTGTCAGACGCTAGGTAGAAGATGGCGAAGGAGGAGAGCTCCTGAATGAGGTCGCTAGATTCTTAGGGATCTGCAGAACCGGAGACAAGGCTGAGGATCTGAATGTCTGAGGGCAATCCCTAGAGATGTGACCCTTGCATAGACATGAGAAGCAGATGAAGTCTCCTTCTGGGCAGTCTCGAGCCATGTGAGAGATGCTGTGGCAAAAAAAGCACTTGAGGGGAGGCAAAACAGGCAGAGGCGCTGGAACCCAAGAAGCACGACGCAATTTCTTACGGTTGATGATTATAGTCCAGCCTGCTTCGACTACTAGGAGTGGAGGGAAGTGAGGGAGGGGGAGGATGCCCTTAGTGGATTGCGGAAGATTTTGTTTGTGATGATGGTTCTGAGATTTTCTAGAGAAGAGGAAGCGAAGGGTTTCGGAAAAGGAACTTTTTTAATCGATTGAATTCCCATGGAAACATGCGAAGGAAAGGAGGGGCAGGAAAAGCGGGTAGTGGGGTGATAGGCGGTGATGGAGAGAGGTTTGGCGGTTGCTAAGGTGAACTGCTTACCTTCTGGGTGTGCTGAGTGCTCCGATGCTCTCCTCCTCCCATCTATTCTCCTTGTGTCAAAATTCTACGGTGTATATTATTCTACAAAAGAATTGGCTAAAAGCCTAAAAAACTTTTTGTCAATATTTTCTGAATTTTGACACAAATATTGTTAGTCTTTAGGAGAAATAATCTGAAACATGACCTTTATTTTCAATATAATCATTATTCTTTCTTAATAAAAGTTTCTATTTCCCTATATGTAAGCATCAGACTATAATCAATTTACAATATATTTTCCACCTAATATTTTACTTGATTTAAAAAATTTGGAACTTGCTAATAAACACTTGCATAAATATCATAGCTCCATAACTTCATATTTTTATTACACGAAAAAATAATTTCATATTTTCATTTAAAATAAGATATTTACTGTTAGATTAACAACAAATTTAACCTAAAACATCCTGTCAGGATATTCTAGAAGAATTAAATAAATTTTCTTAGTGAAGCTATCCACAATAGGTAAGTGTTAACTTTTTGGCAAAAAAGAAAAATTTAGTATTTAAGTGAATTGCAGTCAAAATTTTGATCTCATCCATAGTATTCAAAGTCTCTATCCAAAATTTTGTCCGACAACAGGCTATTTATGATATTCAACGTTCATATGTATTTTGCATTTTGAAGGGAATGGGCATAATGGAGATATCCTTTCACTGGCTAGTCATATAGCCAACGTGTAAATTAAATCTATTAATATTTAATATTTTCTTATCCAATAGGGGCATTTTAGGCCACACCACAAAATCAAATCTCAACCGCTCCTCTTCTCTCTTTTTACCGACCACAGGGGCATTTCTGGAATACCAACCCGATCTCTTCCCCATATAAACCCATTTCCCACAAAAAAAAACCCGAACAAATTGGAGAAAAAAATAACCCATCAAAATCGCAGAAAAGCCAATCAAAATCACAAAATAGGGAATTTCAGCGAATGGATGATGCTCTTCTCCTAAATTTCCCTCCTTCTTCCAAGCTCGCCCTCTTCCTCTCCTCTAAATCCCTAACCCTCTACCGGTAGTCCCATAAAAATCCCCTTTTTTATACGTTTTTTTTGTGTGTGAAGTTTTTGATGGGTAATGGAGTTTCGAGCATAGAGGGTGGGGCCCACGAGACGGCGATGGGGGATTTGCCGGAGAGTTGCGTGGCTAGGGTTTTGATGGACATGGGGCCCGCTGAGATCTGCAGTCTGGCGAGGTTGAATCGAACGTTTTGGGCGGCGGCGGCGGCGGGAGGGTTTTGGGAGAGGAGGAGCGCGGGAAAGTTGTGGGGAGAGGGAAGAAGGAGGTTTATTCGAGGCTTTGTCGGCATACTTTCTTCGATGGAGGCACAAAGGTATAATTTTTTTGCTTCATTTTATTAATTAAGTCTTGCTTTGTCAATTTCAGCTTTCCCTGACTTTATGAATTAAATTGAAGGGCAATGGATTGCATTTCATATTTTCTGTTCGTTAATTTTGGGGGTGTTTGGATGGAATTTTTTTGGTGGGTAGATACTGGGTTTTCTATCGTTATTATTATTTTTGTATTTTGCTTGGTAATTGTTTGGATAATTCGGATTTTGGATTTATTTGATACGTTTTATTTTATCTAGGTATCATGCAAAATTATCTTGTTCCAGATGTTATACTGTGGGCTTGATTTGCTTTCTAGAGGGTGTAGCTGGGATCTTTGTCTGTAAGCAAGGGAAAGGGATGTTATGTGGGCTTGATTTGCTTTCTAGAGGGTGTAGCTGGGATCTTTGTCTGTAAGCAAGGGAAAGGGATGTTAAAAGCGTTTTTAGGTTAAAGTTGGGGATTATATTTGGTTTGTGTTGGATTGAGAATTGTTCTTTGAAGAAATTAACTCTTCAAATTACTACACAAGCGTCTTTTGGTGGTTCTTTTTCTTTTAGATAGATACTTGGTTTGTTTAAAGTGGATCTTACATTTATTTTTCGACGTTTCTTGTAGTTAAATGCGGAACTTTGGGCTCACAGATCATTTTTTGGGAACAAAGGTTGGCTGTTTTTATTAGTGGGTGTTTTTATTAGTGGATGTATAAGTGGGTGTTGAGGTCAGATATTTTTGTTATTACAAAGACATTTTGCTTATCTGAACTTGATGCCATCACACCTGTGTATGACGGTAAGAGGTTGTCATGTTTCTCTTATAGCAATTTTGTTTCGCTATGCTGTTGTATGTTAAGTTTTCTTATTGGGTTAAAGTATTATAGAATATTTCTTTGTTTGCTTGAAGCTGGAGCCCATTAATGAAGGAGAAGGAAGCGACCCAAATTGCGATTTAAAAAAAATTACTTTAATGCTGTGATATTTTCTCTGAAGGAGACTGACACTGTTCATTTAGCCTCTCTGCTCTTTTCTTATTTCTCCATTTTTTAATACTTTTTTGAAGGTTTGGGGGTAGGTTTAGGCTTGTCATATCGTTATTAAACTGGATTTTGTATTCCTTTTTGCTCTTTTATGACAAATCTTAATCTGGGTGATGGTGATTGTAGGAGTTTTGGATGGTGAAACACACCGGTGGAGTCTGCATGTCGATTTCTTCAAAGGCTATGTTGATTACTGGAATCAATGATCGAAGATACTGGAATTACATCCCTACTGAGGAATCAAGGTATATACCATTTCTATAAAGTTTGGTAGATATGATTAAATAAGTATGATTAAATATGATCAAAGGCTATGTTGATTACTGGAATCAATGATCGAAGATACTGGAATTACATCCCTACTGAGGAATCAAGATATATACCATTTCTATATAGTTTGGTAGATATGATTAAATATGATCAAAGGCTATGTTGATTACTGGAATCAATGATCGAAGATACTGGAATTACATCCCTATTGAGGAATCAAGGTATATACCATTTCTATTATTATGTTTCATGAAAGATTGTGCGTTTACTATGAGGAATCATGTACACACCACATTTCTTTGTAGCCCTGGGTATCAAGGTTAACTTTGTTCTTGGTGTACTAGTTTATGATTGAGCAGTTTTGTTTAAAATGTCCTTAATTCGCTTGGTGATTCACATTCTTGTTAGTATTATTTTAATTTGTTATTGCACGCAAAACAAAATTCAATGTTTTTCTTAAAGAAAATACTTGTTCACATTTTCCCACGCTGTTACCGATAATCTATACACAGGTTGATAGTTTTGTCAAATTTTATTTGTGTGAAGTTACTCCAAAATCCACTATTAACTCCGTACAGTCAGCAACTTTTTCGATGTGTATTTTTTTGGCTTCCACGTTATGTTTGGCCCTTTTGCGCCTTTTCTGCAGGGTCCTGAACGAATATAAAATGTTGTCTATTGTTGTGAAGATATGATCCTTTAGTTTTATCTGGTTTTCATTATGATGGTTAATGCACGTTGCAGTTATTCACATTTAGTTAGTTGATTTCATGTATATAGTATCATTTGTGTCCAACTCATTGACCATTTTAGAAGAAATAGTTTTTAGGTTAGAGCTGGATTTCGGATCAGTTCTGAAATCCATTCATAGCTCTGAAAATATAGATATCAATCTCTTCTATCTGCAATTTCTGTTTGTTTTCTAGGTATATTGGGATTCATTTTCTATAGCAATGACAAAAGAAGTGATATCTTCTAGTATCTGGTGATCTTTAGGCTTCATGTTAAAATACTAAATACTTTCTATGAAGGTATTTGTTAAGATGTAGTTTCCCAGTTAGTAGTTACTGTCTGGCCTCTATACATCAGATCACATGAAAGCCGTATTGGCTTCATGTAGAAAGTGTACACCTCTTGGCACATTGCCAATTATGACACCGACTCTTAATGGGTTGGAATGTTGAGAACTAAACATTGGTAACTTCTCGATTTCAATGTAGTTGTGAATACATGAACAATTGACAAAAGATGCAAAGAAATGTCTGGAGCAGAGAGGTATGGAGGGATTTGGTATTCAGATAATTAAAATAACAAGCTCTTAAACAACTTGTCGTCTTATCGCTTGACATGTCAAATATAATGGTTACTGAGTCTTTGGAGGAGAATTTTCTCCAGTAGCAGTGCCGCCAACCTTTACTTTAGGAGCCTATTTTTTTATCTAACATGTATTTGATATAATAGTGGCTGTGAACTATTTTCTTAATATTGTTTTCGATTCTTCAGTTGTTAGTATCAACGAGTAGATTTCAGTTATGTGTAAGATGTTGTGCATCCAATTAACATTTTTCAATTTTGTTTTGTCTCTTTTCTTCATAGAGTTTCCTATCAATCTAAACTTCATATAACATTTTTATCTTTCTTTTATTGAATAAATTATACATTGAAAACTGGTTGAGTTTGAACTCGATATCCAAACGACTTTTTAAAATCACACTTAATGAACTGTGTATGGGCTAAAGCGAATCCGACAGGAGTCTAATTATTTGAAGAAATTTGAGGTGAATTGTAAGATATACGTCCAAGAGGTGTATCACGAGTGCTTTAAACTGAAACATGTATTATATAATTGAATACACGCTTGAGTAAATTTATGTATATATTCAACAAGTGTCCAAGGAGTATCGGACATGGGAACAGACACGGAGCCTAGATGAAGTGTTGGGGTAACTTAGAGAACAATTCCCTTCTTACCTCTGTCTACACTTCGAACACAAGTGAATTTTGACTCTTGCTCCTTGGATTGCACAAGGTTAAAGTTGTACCACAAACTAGTTAGTGTCGGTGACGTAGCAGAAAATCAAACCGCATACCAGCGTAAGAAAGAAAAAAACCAGAGAAAATAACCATAGAAACATGGGGACTTAACGAGATTCGGCAATCAAAGTGATTACCTACATCCTCGGAGTATAGCCAGGTTATGATTCCACTAATAATCAATGAAGATTTATCGATCTCTCAAACACTAATTTCACTTCCCTATACTCTCTCTTTTCCCTCTTTGCAATACATAGTCGATGGTGTGTGAGGTACATATTTACAATGTGGGGTTTCTGTCAGTAGGGCCAGAACTGCGTAATACTCACACCTCACAAACTTAAATTCAATTTTGATCTGGGATGCTGCTTGGAGACTTTGTCAGGGGGGCGCCCGCCACTGGACCTCCACTCACTGTCCGTTGCAGGTGCGGCTACTCCATTCAAATGAAAATTCCATACCTTCAAACATGATATAAACCATAAAAAAGTACCTTAAAAGAACATATGAATGGATATCTTTCACCTATAGGTCAACACATTCCCAAACTGATGGGTTTTAAAATAACACATTACAGAAAACTGTATTATGTAGCTTCTAAGTAAGCAATGCAACCTATTAACCTTGATTCGAGTAACGTGAAATCCTTGCACGTTGAATTTTTAGGTGTAGTACCCCACAACATACTTTTAAACAACTTTTTCATTTAAAAGTATTCATTTTAGGGTCACTCGATCGATGCACATGTGAACTAATCATAAAAACACTTTTTTTTCCCTTACTTTTTAGATGTTTTTAGGATTTTATCATATCTAATGATATGGATAGTTTGAGCTCATCATACAAATTATATAGAAAGAATGGCTAAACACCAAACCATTCCCTTTACAGATTCCACACGGTTGCATACCTCCAACAAATCTGGTGGCTAGAAGTCGGCGGAGAGATTGACTTCTTCTTCCCAAAAGGCACTTACAGCCTCTTCTTCCGCCTCCACCTCGGCCGTGCTTCGCGGCGTCTTGGCCGTAGGATCTGCAGTCCCCAACATATCCACGGCTGGGATATACAGCCCGTTCGATTTCATCTCTCAACATCAGACGGTCAGCGGTCCCAGTCCAAATGCTACTTAGATGAGCCAGGGAGCTGGATCCTTTACCATGTAGGAGATTTCGATGTTAAGGATTCGAGAGAATCAACGACAGTGAAGTTCTCAATGGTACAGATTGATTGCACTCACACGAAAGGTGGTCTCTGTGTTGATTCTGTGTTAATATATCCCAAGGGATTTAGACCGAAGGAGGCGCCTCTGAGCTATAATAATATGCATGGATAAAGAGGCGTGTATATTTGTTTTCTTGTAAGTTAGTGTGTAGTTGTTCATTGTTATACATTTTGTGTTTGTGAAATGTAAATAGGAGGGATGAGCTATTTTAGATTCCATAAATTAGTTTATGATTGTTCCTTTTTGTTCAAGTAGTGGAGAGAAGATAATCTTAGCCAGGGGTTTATGTAGAGTTCAATGCTTTGTATGATGATAATATATATGGCACTATATAGTAGTCATTTTGTATCCATTTTGTGGTCTATTTCCCTCATTGATTTGGCTCGATAGCAGCATGAGTGCTTTTCTTATATCCGTTTTTTTTTTATTTGTTCGAGGAGATAAAAGAAACTACTTGTTAGAGATCAATGTGAATAGAAAAGGCTCAAACCTGTGGAATCAAATTGCTAGTTTCCACGATTATAGCCATCGATGCTTTTGTCATAGACTATTGCCATGTCCGTGGTTACTAGTTTATATCGATACCTGCCACTGTTATCATCACTTTTATTGCCTCCATACGTAATAAAATTACTTTTGCCTCTACACACCAATATCAGAAACCTAGTATTTCTTATATATATATATACTTTCGAAATTTTCATTGGTTTTTGGATGTATTAGACCATAATCAGTGAAAATTCCTTTTTTATGACCCGGTTATTTAGAAATCATTTTGTATTTAAAGAAAACATTTTTATACTCGTCTTAGACATCTTGGAGTTATTTATGCTTTTTAAAAAAGTTTTATTAGTTATCCAATTTTTGAAACAAGATTTATTGCTTATCCAATTTCATTCTATCCTTTATGATGTATATATATATATTTGAACATGACTATTTCACGTTACGTTTATTTACTTCTTAACGTGGGCTCAATCAAAATTTCAGAGGCCTGCATTAAGATTTAAGACCATGGAAAATGATTGTTGTACCGCAAGTTCTATACTATTTTAGTACTCTCACTAACAAATGTGTAGGGTCTTTCTTGAAAATTATCAAGAAAAAATGTGAGTCATTAGCCCAATTTTTCTTAAGGCTAGATGGCACTTAAATACCACAAAGTTTGCCCGTTTTAGCACTTAAATACGATAACCTATATTTGGTAGCAAAAAAAAATACCACAATTTTTGAAAAGTTGGCACGTTACTACCATATGTTAGTGACAAGTGGAAATATTCTAAAAAATATTCTCATATGACTCTCACGTAGGGGTGCTAAACTGTATCCATATCCGATGAAATATCTGTAACTTTTCGTTAGGATACGAATATGGTTACTAAAATCTATAACCAATAGGATATAGTTACAGATATGGTTTTGTAGTCAAATATCCGGATCCGTATCCGAAATATCTGAACAAATATTAGTCATACTGTTACGATAGTTTTAGTCCTTAGATTATGGATTTGAGGTTAATTATGATGATCAAGATGGCCTAATCTTTGTTTTTTCAGATATAGTGAACAAATTAATGAACTCTTTTGTATCACAGTTTTTTTTTAATACTATGTAGTTTTCTGATATCCATTTTGTATCTGCATGCATACCTGCTTATATTTCTCGATGTATATCCATATGGATATCCGATTTTAGCGGTTATGGGTATGAATTTTTCTTACCGAGATACACATGTATCTGTATTCGAGATAGGTAAGCAGATATGAATATGATAAGTATCATATCCGAGCCGTATTCGAACAGAATGCATCCCTGCACATGACCAAAGTGAATGTTTTTTAACCTCATTGATTGTGTTGTGTTATTTACTGTTTGTACCTATCCTCTCACTCTTTAGAAACTTTATCATTCAAATCTAAACCTAATTTCCAAATTCACACATTCTCTCTCTTGTCCTTAAATCATTGCCGAGCCATGAAATCAAGCTCAAGGGATTCAAGTTCATCAAGATTTTAGTTGACGTTCCCCAAGTACAACCCAAAATTTCCAAAAACAAGGTAAAGATCAAGTTTTTAGCTAATAACACCTTAGAGTGCAAAATCCTAGGTTAATTCCACTGCGAATCTCTAAATTTAAACACGAAACCCCTTCACCAAGATCCCAAAACAGAGTTATGATCCCCAAATTTGGGCGGAGTCCAAAATCAAAGCTCTAGGACAATCATTCTTTAGGGAGTAATGTAAGAAAATGAGTGGTTTGGGGATTTTTTTTTTTAACAGTACGGGGTATTGAATAGCTAGAAGGTCATTTTTGTCCAAATGATAAAAAAAATTAACACCGTTATAAGGATTGTAACTGCAGACATATTATGGTATTTTTTTTGGCCACGAAATACACATTATGATATTTAAGTGCTAAAGGTCGGACAAACTTCACAGCGTGTAAGTGCCATTTAGCCCTTTCTTTTTAAAGAAGTACAAATTGTTACTTGCGGTTATCAACTGTTTTTAACCGTCGGGGGGAATAATTTAAAAAAGTTGATATACAAGGGGCTGTTAGGTTGGTTTCTTTTGCCCCTGATTCTCTATCAAAACTGGCAGTTTGTTGTCAATTTTAACAGTTTTTTTGCCAAAACATTTTTTTTAACGACGTTTTGATAAGAAAACTGTCAATTTTTACAGGGAATCAGAGGCAAAAGAAGCAAAACAAACAAACTCTGCTCTCAAAACTAACCTCCAACCGACATATGTCCCAAAAGATCTTTTCAAACACGGAGATCCAGGGCCCCACATATCCGCAGATAGCTCAGAAGTGTCCAGGCGTGGGCCCCACTCAACCCCGTCCTCATCTTCATCCCCAAGCCTCTTCCCTTTTCTTGGCCCTTACTCTTCCCTCAATATATGTAGATATAATTATAATAAATAAAAGAATTGCAGTCCCAGCCTGCGCTTGTGAAAATTTGGGAATTTTCACGTGATTTTACGATGAATTTCTTCGAATTTATTGGTGATGATGCTTCGATTATGGTGCTCACGGGCCTTGATGATCCTGCTGATCTTGCCAGAGCCTGCTCTGTTTCTAAATCGTGGTACCAATTTGGTAAGATAAAGAGAGGGAGGAAAAAATCAAATCTTTACTGTTGTTTTTAGCTAAATTTGGTTGTTCTGTGATCTGGGTGTTTGATTTTTTTGGCTAATTTGGGCGTTTTTGGGTTGTATTTGTGCTGGATTGAAATGGGTAGTTCAACATCGACTGAAATTATTCCTACCCTAACAAAAAAGTTTAGATTTTCTTTATTAATTATAAGTACAATTTAGATTCTTTATCATTTTAGAGTGTGCTTAAATCTCTTATTGTATCTGATTGTAATGATTAGTGGGTGCAATTATTCAGAATACTTAACGCCTAATTGTAATGATTTAAATTTTGTAATAAAGAAAGAGGATAATGAAATATGATAACACTTGAGTTTGGGAAACTTCTGTGGAATTTTATTACTTTCTTTTTTGTCTGAGATCAATTGACCTTCTAAAATTACATGGATTCAATTGGACTTGTTAAATTAAAGCATCCCAAGTTCTTGCAGTCCTAGATCATCAAATATTGATATTTTTAATTTAATATTTATTTGTTTGTTTGTTTATCTATGAATTATTTTGCATGACGACTGTTGACATTCCCAATGGTCCCGAAAAAGGAGGGGAAATACCTCAGCGACCCCAAAATAGGGGACCATGAGTGGGAAAGAACAGTGCATCACGGGACAGGGAGGGGACACCTTACCTGTCCCACTCATTTGTCCCACTCAGAGACTCCTATTTTGGGGTCCCTGTAGCAGCACTCGGGAAAAAACATGGAGAAAGCAATCCAAGGATAAGTTATTTATTTGAAATAAATTATCAGGATGTGTTTTGGTACAACTTAGGCTTAATGTTTGATAGTTCAATTTTTACTCATGTAATATTCTAGTTCTGAAAACTTTCGTTATGGCCCTCCAGGCTGCCTTGTTATTGGCTTTTTATTAGAAAGGGGATAACAGAATCTGGTATATATGCTTCGATTACATTGTGAAGATGGCTATTCAGTGGAGGAATTTTAATGATTAGAATGTAACTAGCTAATGACGAGATTAGTTAGCTGTCCACGTCAGTGGATATTAGTAAGTGGCAATAAAGAATAATGACTATGCAACCTTTATAACTAAATTATTTGTATGTTTATTGTTAGAAGCATATGAATTTCTTTCTTTCTTTTTTTAAATATGTATCAATGTTCAAGATATTTAATGCTTTATGAGGATTGTTCTCTTCCTGTATATTAATTTCTAGGTATAGTTCCATATATCCATA
>NC_033801.1:6877974-6884487 GCF_001876935.1 Asparagus officinalis | reverse complement strand
AACTAGGAATGGTTTGTTCAAAAAGCTATGCCGGAGAATGTGCCCAGAGATCTCAATCTTTGCTCATGTTACTGAAGAAATCGGCTCAGCAAAGAAAGTTGAATGCGGATCTAGTAGCGATACAGAATGGGATATGTTAAAGAGAGAGCATAGAGTGTATAAATATTTTTGTTATTTTCTCGTTTCACGTATGAGAAATGAAGATTGTATTCTAGAACCTATTGAAGCTTCGAGCACCGATAATTATCCAGATGAGAGCATTAAGCACACATTGGAACCGATCGATCGAGGGAGAATTTGGCCTTTATATTGGTCCAGTAAAGGGGAAGGTGATCCTACAATTCCAGAGTATCTCACATATAGATTAAAATCCAAGTTATGCGTTGTGACTGAAATAAAGATACAACCATTTAAGGGTTAGTCTTACTGAATTTTATTTGATTTGCATTGTTGTTCATGCCTTTGGTGATCATTTTCAATGAGTTTTATTGTTTGTTATTGTTCTTTGTTACCAGCATTTTTTCAGTTCAATTATCCGATATACTCATCAGGGGCTGTGAGGTTTAGGATGGGGTACTCCAAAACACCTGAAGAGACAAAAAGCAAAGTTTTATCGGGGCAGCGATATAATACTGATGACAAGTACAGCTGGACGTATGTTTCTCCAGAGTTTCCAATGAATCAGGTATGAGGAATCAATCTTGAACTCTCCTGGTTAATGCTTAATTTGGACATGCCATTTGAGCAACTGTTTTTCTTTTAATATTGAATACATGAAAGTATTGTAAACTCGAGTTGCTGCATTTCATTGTCAAGACTCAGTCACTGAAAATATTCAAGTCCAACTGCAGGATTAATTAAGTTTCTTTTCCCCCCCTTTTTTTTCCGTTTATCATATGGTAAATATTGTAGACATAATTTTCACATTATGGCCTAAAAATTTGTTATTAGCAGGAAAATTCCTTGCAATCATTTAAGCTTCCTCGTCCTGTCATCTGCACTGGTGGAATTTTACAAGTAGAACTGCTCCGACGGGTTCAAAAACAAGAAATCGATGATTTATTCTATATCTGGTGAGTTTCTAAATTCTCATTGAAATATCCAATTATATAAGAGTCAATATTTGATCATTCCAACCTGTTAAAACAGAAGATTTCTCTGAAGGTCGCCTTATTGTTGGTTAAATCGTCTCTTATACCTTCTTTTTCCCCTTTGGGTTTTGAAGTATTTGTCACGTTAAGGTGATCGGGAGCAATCTGTCACCTGTTTTCGACTGCGATGTTCCTCATGAAAGCATCACCAGTCCAGTCCTTAAATACTTCCCAGATGCCAAGGAATTTATCTCTTGAGTGAAGGTTCACAGAATAGAGATTACGTTGTTCAATCGAGTTTTGATGTAACGTGTAATGTAACATGTAATATATTAGCTTGTAATAGCGTCGTATGTATGTATGTAACATGTAATGTAGGACGTAGGATATTACTTTGTTCCATCGAGTTTTGATGTTCTTATTTCGAAATGTAAATGCGTATATGACTTGAGATGGTCAATTTAGGCCGAGATTTTACGGCATGCAGAATGTGTGCATTGTTTGATAGCAGGAATAGGTACTTGCTGTAGAAATGGCATTCCTCGTGTTTGGATCGATCGAGCGAATGGTTCCTACGCCGTGAAAATTTGGTGAGGTGAATCATATGTTGTTGAGTTATAGTCTAATTAGTAAAAATTAATTATGAGGAGCAGTAGGAAAGTAGTTAGTGAACCTAATCCTTGAGAGATAATTAGGGATACATGGTCTAATTGGATTGGACTTGATAAAGGCTTAGGAAAGAAAGTGTGACTTTTGGGCTAAAGTTCAGTTCGAAACTGTCCGACCTTAGAAAACGCGGGAGCTGATTGCCGACGTGGCACTGGTCTGGTTTAAGGGCCCAAGATCCGATACGACTCATCCTTGCTTAGGTAATTAATCTTTTTAATCTCTTTTAATCTTCTCTACATTAATTATTGTTCAGTTAAGACCGTTCTAGGGGTTCTATTAATTTCTAACAATCTCACTTAATTTAGTATGTATTATTTTAGGAAGAGTTAGGGTTTCTAGACTGCAGTCTATATTTAGTGATTCGTTGAGTTGTTGTTCATTGTGATAAGGTTGGAACGAGTGACGGTCTCATTATATCATGTTGTTACTCTTAATTTATCTACTTGAAGTTTAACTTGTTATAAATCAAGAGAATCTAAAATGCCATCATACACAAGATGATCAACTCTACCTTTTGAGATATGACCCAAGCGCTTATGCCATAATGTACCCGAATTTTTCTTATTTAATTTACGCTTAATATCACGTGATTCCACATGCAAGGATTCATTATAAGAAGCAATTGTATCAAGCAAATATAGGTTGTCATAAGTTAAGAAGCAATTGTATCAAGCAAATATAGGTTGTCATAAGTACTCAAGTAACCGGTTCCCACAACATTTAAATTAAAAGATAATAGGTTGTCATAAGTACTCAAGTAACCGGTTCCCACAACATTTAAATTAAAAGATAAACTAAATTGACTGTTTATTTTTTCTTAATGCAAGGTCTAGATTCATGCAGCCAAGAATAATTAATATGTTCTCTTTCCAAACCTTGAAATTAGTCTCATTGAGCATGAGAATTGAGTTGATGTTAGCAGAAATTATTGCAGCAGATGCATTAGCTGAAATAAACAAAAGATACTCACATTATTAATCGTAATTAGTAATCAATAAAACTCAAATAATAACAAATCTCATCTTAAGATATCTGACACAATATTAATATCAAGTCTTTGGATAGTAATATTAATTGTAAGTGATACATGGTTGCAATGATCAAACATTGACAATAACTCATGTCAAATAATGAAACTATCTTTGGATCGATTCATTATTCACATGTAAACCTTATAATTGTCACACATTTATCATCACAGATATGTATGCAATCTAAATAAATATTAACCTTTTCTTTGAGCCGATTAAATATTTACACGAAAACATACACATAAACATCTAACATCCCTCATGAACAATCTACACAAGAGGTTACTTTGGCAACTTCTTGTTTTAATTAATCATGTAGAATGAGAGACAGCTTTAATACCCAGGTGTCATATTATTTGAATTAAATAATTAGTTAACTACCAAATTTAATTCAAATTAAATAATTTAATTCAAATTAACTAAAATTTTAAAAAACTTAATTAAGAGCATCATAGCTTAATTAATTAAATTAAGCACACTAAAAATTGGGCCTATAACTTAATAAGGCCCCACCAAAATATGTTTTAATTGGTATATCCAATTAAACCATTCTTAAAGAATTTTAGGTCCATAACTGAATGGGTTTAAGTGGGCTTGGACTTGTGCAAACCCAATAAAGAATTGATTTTAGTGGGTTTGAGGTCATGTGCCCTAACAAAATCGAGGAAACCCCAAATGAAGTCTACCTTCGGTTTCTTTTAACTGATGAAACACAATAGACGCAACCCTCTCCTTTCACCCGATGGTAAAGAAGAGAACGCCAGAGAACGAACGCGAGGTTTGTTTGAGAACGAACGCAAGGTTCGTTTGAATTGAGCATGAGGCTCGACTGAGAATGAACACGGGGTTCGACTTGAGAACGAACGCGGGGTTCGACTTAAGAACGAACGCGAGGTTCGACTTGAGAACGAACGCGGGGTTCATTTGGATCGAATCGAAGTTTGCTGAAGCTTTCAAGTGGGGATGCAGCTTGATTAGCAACACAGTTGCAGTTTAGTTCTTGTTTTTTTTTGTTGATTTTTGTGTTTTTTGGGATTTTTATTGAGGTTTTTGTGTTTGGGTTTGTTTGGGCTTGAGTAGGAAAATCACTCTTAGGGCCTGTTTGGTTCGTTTCCTCCATTTTTCAAAACTCATTTTTCTTCACTTTCATCATTTTCCACCCTTACAAATCTCCCACATCAACCAATAACATGGTGACAACTCATCTCATCTCATTTCTTACTTTTAAAAATAAACTAAACACAAGAAATGTGTCACATCAATCAACTCATCATCTCATCTCATTTCTTACTTTTAAAAATAAACTAAACACAAGAAATGTGTCACATCAATCAACTCATCCAACTCACATCATTTCTTACTTTTAAAAATAAACTAAACACAAGAAATGTGTCACATCAATCAACTCATCCAACTCACATCACCCCATTTTCCTTCACTTTCTATCATCTTTAAAAATTACTCACATCATCCAATAACATGGTGACAACTCATCCCATCTCATTAAAATTTCCTTTCCATCCATTTCCTCCAAAAAACAAGGAAATTGATCTTCTTAAGTATGAGTCACATCATCCAATAATATAATGACAACTCATCTTCTCTCATCTATTTTCTTAGTTTTAGGAATGAACCAAACACAAGAAAAGAACCCAAACAAGGAAAGTGTAGGAAAACATCAAAAAATACTCATCTCATCCAATAATGTGGTGACAACTCATTTTCTCCCTCACTTTTTTTATAGATTTGACAAATCAAACATATGAAAATGGAGGAAAACATCAAAATTCACCTATATCAATTTTCTTTCCCCCACCTTCCCTCACTTTCCGCATTTTTTTTTACGAAACAAACATGCCCTTCTTCGCCATGTACTTTAAGCTCATGCAACTGATGCCATCCTCCACATCTTCTAGACTATGAAGAAATGGGTTAAATGTGTGAATTTTAATTTTGTACACCAGAATCTTAGTCACTGCTATTGCATCATTTTCCTATAATTTTTGTGAAGTAGTACTCACCTATAAAATTTTCTTATGTGGATAATTAGAATGCAAGGAAGGAGGTCAATTCAGTTCTAAAGAAGGAAGCAGAGTATTTTGGAGATATTGTGATCTTGCCATTTATAGATCGCTATGAGCTAGTTGTTCTTAAGACAATGGTCATTTGCAAATATGGGGTGTGTTCTATTTACTTCGGTGCTTCTTAGTTGAACCCTTTATTTCTCATTGTGCGCTAAATAATAGTTCTCTCTTTGTCAATCATCACTAATGCTGCAGGTTCAAAATCTGACTGCTGCATACATAATGAAATGTGACGATGATACATTTATTAGGGTGGATGCCGTGTTGAAGGAGATTAGGGGTGTTTCTCAGAAGAAATGACTTTACATGGGTAACATTAACCTCCTGCATCGGCCTCTAAGAAGTGGAAAATGAACAGTAACATATGACAGAATGCTCATTTTGTAACTCAATACACAAAGTAGGTTTACCAAAAAAAATATTGTAGCAAGTATCCTAGACGGAAATTTCGTCTAGGATATTATATCTTAGACGGAAATTCCGTCTAGGATATAGCATCCTAGGCGGAAATAAAATCTGTTTAGGTAGCTTTCTAGACGGAATTTTTCCGTTTAGGAAGCTTCCTAGACGGATTTTACTTCCGTCGAGGATTATCCGTCTAGGATGCATCCTAAACGGAAATTCCGTCTAGAATATCGTATCCTAGACGGAAACAAACTCGACTCACGTCCTAGACGGAAATTCCGTCTAGGATATGTTTTTTAGACGGAAATGAGAGTATCCTAGACGGAATTTTCCGTCTAGGATGCCTCATTTTGTACTAGTGATTGAGTTGCAAAGAAAAATAGAAAGAGACTTTGTGAGTGGTGCGTATCTATTGATTAGGTCGAGAGAGTTCCTTGAGGAACTCAATAAAGGCTAAAACTTTGAATAATCATAAAGAACACTCAAATCTCTTCTCATTGATAGATGATTGCTATGCGCATAAATCTCATGTCTTTTGTCTAACATCTCTCTCTCTCTCTCTCTCTCTCTCTCTCTCTCTAAATGGTATGTTTTCTCTTTGTCCGAACTTGGTGCATCTTGTTTGTTTCCCAGATGCGAAGTAGATTAGAAGGTGCAGATTTAGTTGAGTAGATTCGGACATAGCTTCCACAGTACCGATTGCTTCCACAATTAGTGTGAGAGTCGATTGCCACATCAAAGCCATATGTGTAAATTATGATAAAGATAGCGTAAACAGATTTTGTAATATATGTAGGATTACCATTAAATATCACAACCAAGAGATCCTTTTTAACTACGTACTTTTAACAGTGACGATTCGAAAACACATCAAACACAAGCTCCTTTTAATGAAAAAAAAAGTGGGGAAAATCGATCACATCCAAATTAAAACCCAAACCAAACCCAAAACCAAGCGAACGCCAGCAACACATCAGCAGCATCCGTGCACAAACTCCTTCACCTCCTCACAAAGCGCCTCAGCCTTCGCGGCATCAAACAACTCGGCGGCATGAGACCCATCCTCATCAAACCTGCCCACTACGTCAGCCCCAGCTCTCTCCAACATCTCCACAAACATCCGCTGCCTGTCAACCAACGGGTCTCCTTTGCTCCCCTTCACAAAAACCCTCGGTAGCCGCTCGATCTGATCAGCCACCGACGGCTTCACCGTCAGGTTGCAGTACTTGTGGT